>NW_020955403.1:26557-225456 GCF_003031625.1 Empidonax traillii | reverse complement strand
TGGCCGCCGATGTGCAGCATGGCTGTAACACAAGACACACGCATAGTAACACGGGCAGCGGTAACTCCGCCGACTCGCAGGGAGCTCCGCGGCTCCCCCGACCGCCACCTCTTCCTGTGCTACACCCCTGGGAGGAGCTTCCCGCCGGCCGCCCCAGCTGCTTGGGACAAAACGGACCCGCATTTCCCCGGTAGACACCGGAGGGATGCTTCGGAACCCCTTTCGGACCATCCCGCAGGATGGTGAGCGCCTTCGGCGAGGCGCTGGCCCCTAGGAGAGACAGTCGCCTTTGTCCCACCGTGCTGGAGCTGAGGTCATGGTGGAGGAGAGCATCTGGTTAGGGTCGTTGAGGTCTGAGGGGTTGGTGGGGTGCAGTAGCTCACTGGATGCACTGGCCGTCTTCCCCAGCTGGACCTCACATAGATAGTGAAGTACATGAGCAGTGCAACATGGCCAACGCCTTAGACTGAGGAAAATAACATATTAAAATTCACGGGGCACTCAAATCATAGGATCATAGAATGGTTGGCGTTGGAAGGGACTTTCAAAGGTCATCCTGTCCAACCCCCTTGCAATGAGCAGGGACATCTTCAACTAGGGTAGGTTGCTTGGAGCCCTGTCCAACCTGAACTTCAACGTTTTCAGGGATTTTCAGGGATGAGCATCTATCATCTGGGCAGCCTGTGCCAGTGCCTTACCACTGTCACTGTAAAAACATCTTCCTTATATCTATTCTGAAACTGTCCTTCATCAGTTTAAAACCATTACCCCTTGTCCTATCACATATAGTAAAATCCAAGCTGGATCTTCCAGCTCCATGTCATAGCTCAAGAGACAGACCAGTGGTAGTTTGCTGATTGGGATTTAGGTTTTGGTTTGGATTTACTAAAAGGGACACATTTCCAGTATTTGTAGTTACATCAGTTCTGTCTTTTCTTGTTTCTCATATATCTGCATTGTCTCTATTTCTCTAACTTTATTTGGAAATTCTCAGAATGAGTGACATTATCTTCTCTCTGCCTAGTACATCAATGACGTTAAATGCATAATACTTCAAAATCAATACTGCTTTTTCTTTTAATAGTCATGAGATTTATCATCCCAGCACAATAACCACAGTTCAGAATGTTCTTGACATGCAATGACACAGAAGCTATGATTATTTTTTTATCACTGTTGGGTTGTTCCTTGCGATGTCATTGGGAACAAAAGTATGTTTTGATGAAGCTAAAGAGATTGTCACAGTTGGCCACTAAGCACCAGTCAGTAGCATCTAAACAGCTGAATATGAGCAAATTCAGTCTCTTGTGGAAGTCCTTCAAGTTTCTTCCTTCTTGTCTTCCAACATGCCTTGGGGGAGCAAGAATAACATGTTACCAGCACACCAAATAATGTTATTTTGTTATTTTTCTTAAATCATTGCCTTTTGGAAGTCTTTCTGAATTTCAGAATGCAGATCTGAGGTTTGCTAAATCCTCTTTCTGTGTTTCCCAAATAAAGAAGCATTAAAATGTTGAATGTGAGATAGTACATTTTCTAGATTAAAATGCACAGTGGATGAAGTCCTTGCTGTAAGCCTTAGTTTAAGTCAGTGGGATGCAGGAATCAATCTTTGTTTGGGAACTACAACTGAAGACCCAGTTTTATAAAAGCAAAACAGTTAGAGAAGCTTTTACAGTACCAAAATGCAATATTGGACTAACAGCTGGGCATTCATCTTCTATACTTATATTTCACCTGACCTAGAGGCAAAGCAGAGATATTACAGAGTTGCCTTGACTAGTTATTGATGTGGAGATCTGAGAGAACAAACTCTCAAAACCAGTACAACTTACTTTCTTTTACAGAAAAGTAAATAACATTATGACTTTAAAAATATTAACAAAATTTTTCTTTAATTTCCTATGCAGCAGCCCTTTTTTTGTTATAGTATGGTAGAAACCTAAATAGAACTGCCATGCTGGAAGCTGGATGACCACTGGATGAGGTCTCTTCATGTTACTCTATGAAAGCTGGAGTAAAAAGTGCAGAACTTGTTTAACAGAATGAAGCCACCAGGATGTGCTGAAAACACAAGCAATTCAGAAAGCTCTGCAGGAACTGGAAGAAAATGGGGACTTTCAACCAGAGCTACTGATCCTAGCACTATGGATGTTATCAGGAAACTGTTTTTGGAAACTGTCTTGATAAAAACACTGTGCTTTATAGAATGATTGCTGAAACTCTCTCATCTACAATATCTGCCTGGCTGAATTAATCTACACTTATCCCCAAAGAATATCTGATGCAAAAATGCAAGATGGTGAATGAGGAAAACTGCATGTTTTTATTGAGTAGGAACTTCTTTCTTCTGCAAAAACAATTCCACTCAGAAAAATCTCTTTGTTGACATAGTCATAAAAATGGTAGTTATGTTTTTAGTAGAGTCATTAGTCAACTTCTGGGTCTCAATTTACATCGATTCGTCAGCACATATAATCATTACAACTGTTAACTGTAAAACCTTAATTCTGTCTTCAAACTGTGAAGAGCTGAGGGTTTAGCTTTGGAAATTGTTGTTCCTTGCTCAGATTGGTCCAGACGACAGCTGTTGCACTCATAAAGGAGTAAGTGTAACTAAGACAGGTCCCCTTCAACCAGTAAGGCAGGTTACTGCTGCCTGAAGTTTTCATCTGGTGGGTTCAGGCAATCCTTGAACAAACACCCACCCAGGATGTCTCTGTGTCCTGTTTACCCACAGACAGTGCGGTGTGAGAAGAGCCTGTATTTATAAACCTCTCCTGCTGAAAAAAATTGCCCCAAAGCATTCCTAAGAATAGTGACTATAATTCTGCCTCATTTTTATTAGATTACATCAATTAAAAAACCAGGCTTTGTCTGTCTTTTCAGATTGTTTCTACTGCATTTTTAAACTGTTCATAAATCTCATGTGCTGCTGTAATTTAACAACCTAAAAGGAGGAAATAGAGAAATAAAGGTAGATTTGCTCTCCTCCAGATCTCTGTTTAAAGCTCATCAGGCTGAGACTCATATCAGTGTTGGTCTAGGTTTTAGTGTAATTTCACTTTGAGCCTTGAGACCCTCTGTAATTAAATTATTAAATTAAATTACATAATTGTACTGTCACTTTGCAGTATACAGTTTTCTTTAAATGCACATAGATGCTTATAATCATGTGTAATTATCAAGAACAAAGTTGAAAGCAGTTGGAAATAATTGTTGTTTCATTTAACATTTTAATTGCAAATATATTCAATGAATGTGTACATTGTTTCTTCCTCTCTAAACATTTTTTATTTCTTTCTAGATTACAGTCCCTGAAGTGAAGAGGTTTCAGGTTTGTGTCTTTCTTTATGACAACTAACACAGTAGGTTCTGTGGGACAATCACTTGTAACCATTCTTCTCTCTTACTTTCTAGAAATTCTACCTTGAATAATCGCCTAACAGGTTACAGTAGGATTTCTAGGGAATTTTGGAAACTGGGTAAATAGAAAATAATTACCTGAGTTGGAATGACACCCTAATTCACGTAGTATTCTTGGTTGCCTTCACAATATATTATTTAAATGTTACAAATTTTGCATCAAAATGTTACAAATGTTACAAATGTTGCATCAATACCGATGAATGTTCCTCTAGCAGGTTTGGCTTTTCTCTTACACACTTTCCTGTTGCTGGATAAGCACAGGCTTTAGAGCCAACAACTTCATCATTGTAAGAAGTCCTGGGGGATCCATACCACTCAAAAATGGTCAGGTACTCAGTATCTCATCACACAGGCAGCTTCACTGGCAAGAAAAGTGCAGTGTACAATACTGTACAGCACTACCTCCAGGGTGTAACACTGACTCTAAACCTCAAGGGACCAGACTGCACAGTGTCTCCCAAAAGCATTATTTCTTCCTGAGCTTTTTGCTGAGCTATCTAGAGTAAAACTGTGAGGTTTAGAAGAGGTGATGGCAGACATCAGCAGAACTGTGTTTGCTCTTGAGAAACCCCATGTTCAAAGTTGGTTCAGATTAGTGGGAAAAACAATTGCATGCCATCATCAAAAGGTTCAAAACCTCATGCCATATTTTCTGGAACAAAGAAATTCTGCAAATTTTAACCTAAAATGTTTCCTGTCACAGACAGAAGGGCTAAGCGTTTCTTCACACCATGAAATATGTATACTGTGCAGATGGTAGGAGGGTGGCAGGGAAGAGGGAAGCTCTTCTGTCTTTCCTGGGACCTTTTTTTCCCCTCAGGGAACATGTTCTAGTCCCTCGTGACAGTCTGTGAATGAGGATTGCTGCTGGGTTGCAGTTAGAAGTCTGCCCTCAGTCTTAAGAGAATGATGTTTTAGAAACCCCAAGGTTTTCCTTTTCTCCCCTATCCGCCCCCGGAAGGCTGTGGTGCTTTATCAGGAAGAAGTGTTTGGGGGAAATGACTGCTTTTACACTCCTCTTCCTCTGGCACATTTTGCTTTCCTGAAAGTTTTGCTTTCCCTGTGTGTTGTGGAAGAAAGCACATGACCCAACATGTTTCAAGTAAAATCATCATTACATGTACATTTTCATTAGGTTTGCTTTCTTAGTGAAAGATTTATAAGGAATTACACCCCGTGTGCAGTGTGATTGCCTATGATTTTTTATCATTTAAGGAATGTTGTGTCACTGTGAGCTGAAGGAGTCTAGAGCACCTAAATGAGCAACCCTTGAAAATAGGGAAAGAGGATTCCAAGAACCACTGAATAATCATGATGTCTAATCTAACTGCAAAGATTAACTATTTCAGAGGTCACCAGGCTTCTCTTAAATCTTTCAATCTGTTCTACTGCAATTTCTTTTCCAGGCTAATTACTTAAAGGTCTGAGCTAGAACTTAAGTTGCATTTTATTGGTCTTTCTTTTTTTTTTTTTTTTTTTCCCTGTCTCCCATCTGTCTATTTTATCCTAATCTCTAAATATAATGGATCCAAGGTAATTCTACTGCCAAATATCACCATAGCATCTGAACACAATTAAACTGTTTCTACTTTTCTCAAATGCTTTTGGTCAAATGGAGCACAACTCACTGCCACTTTCTTCAGCCCACACTAATTCTAAGATTTTTAAATTATGAATGAAATCGCACAGATTTTATCTTCAACATGTGACCTTATAGTTTTTATGTTTCCTGGTATGACATTCACTTTGGGACACAGTTCTACTTAGCAATTTTCAGATAGGTGCAAATGACAATATTTTTTTCTCTTCTAATTACTGGGTATTTGATTATGATGTTCCAATTACTGTATTTTTGTGTTTGTATTTCAAAGTTAATTATGCATGTTCTTGGTGATGTGCTTTTTCTAATAAAATAATAAATGTTTTCTTAAAGCCCTTCCTGTTCTCATACCTGTTCTTCATAGCCATAATTATAAACCTCGTTTAATAGACACTTTGGAAAAGCAAATCTTCAAAATATCTTTGGTTTTTGAAGGTAAAATAACCTCTTAACCCATCACTGGTGCAAACCATAGAGTACACAGATTATGTGTTTCTTATGGGAAATGACTACTATTAGCATAATTGTACCTGCCTTCTGTTTGCTAGAAAATCCTTTTTCTAACTCACATTACACAAAAAAATTTAAAAAATGAATGTGTCTTAATACCTTTATCTCACATGTGCATGTGCACTCATTTTTCTTGAACTGTAATGAAAAGAGATATCAGAAAACGACTCAAGGCAAGTGAGTTAAGACCTTGTTATGAATGATCTGGAGGTTCTTGCTTCTTCCTGATGACTACACAGGGATTCTGGGAAGCCTCTCCAGCTAACTCAGCCCCTCTAATTAGGTGCTTAGAGTTGGAAGACATCTTTGATTCATATTCTGCCTTCTGTACAGCTGAAATGTGGAATCACTTTTCAGCTGTCTGTAAGCAGATTTAATTCAGATTTTATTTGCTATACATTTGAATTACAAGTGTGGAAGGTTTTCAGTGTAGACATACTCATGTCTAAGTCATTTAAAAGTGACAGCATTTTGGTTCTTCTACAAACTCAAGTAATGTAGGCTTGCAATGCAACTTGATCTTGTTCCTCCAAAAATTCCCTGTTCATACATCTTTCATTTACTGACTTGTTGTATATTAGATCATGACTGTTGTCCTGCCTGTACCTCAAATATACACGTTGAAAAGCTGATACCCATTAGCCCATCTGATACCCTTTCATCACATACTAGTAGTAGTTGCAGTTATAAGAGAATTGATGATGTGCAGCCAAAACTACAGCTGTATGAATATTGCTTTGGCTGTTGTTTCATGTTCCTGTGTGGTTTTATAAAGAGATGCCACATTTACATAGAAAGCTTTTTTGATAGAAACTGTAGGCTCCTTTACAGCCAGACTTCTCAAAAGGCCATAAACACAAGCCTAAGTCTGTACTTACTAAAAAAATCCCTAAGAGCTAACCATGAGCTCCTATGTTGTGCTTAACACAAAATATATTCAAGCAATTACATGCTGAGGAATGCATTTAATGCAGGTGCCTCTGTGTGCAGCTGCGATGAGAGCTGCAGGTTGAGCTCTGGGTGGTGAGAGCTGCCGACCCTCTGAATAACAAAGGATCCGGGGATCTGTGGTGCCGGCCAGGGGAACAGACACTCAGAGACACGGCAGCAGCTGGCGACCCCCAGATTTTACTCTGTTTAGACCGTAAGGGAATAAAAACCCAGGGATCCCTTCTTTCAGGGTCCTCCCTCGAAGGCAACAGCTCAAGCTGTTATTTTCTTATTTAGTTATTGCACCAAAATTAAATTATTTTAAGTATCGGGACATCTGAGAAACCTGGACATCTATGGGAAACTTGGTCGAGCTGGGAAGGAAACCTCGTCTGACTATGTGAGAGTGGGGTGTGTAGCTGCACAGGGGCTTTGGTCCCAGCTCAGGTGGTGCGAGTGTGACTGCCAGAGCGACTCCTGGATGGTCAGACAGGGAAGTTTCCTTTACAGACAAATCTATGGGAACAGCTAACACAGGTGTATCCCACCTCTGGCACCATCCAGTGGAGCATGGCTGCTCCAGGTGATGGGACAGGTCTTCAGCTATAAACCCTCATGCTCATTTCAGCTGACTGCAACACCAGATTTAAGCACATTCTTAAGCTTTGCTGAAGCAAGATCTTACATCCTTGTGTAAAAGGCGTTGAGGTTATGCCAAGTTTCTTTTGACTTCCGTGGGTTCCAGTCAAGGGTCTGTTGTGGAAGTGGTTGTCAGGGGGACTTTGGTTAAATACCAAGTTTCTTCAAAGTCCTGTATAGATTGTAGTATAAACTTGTTAGTCCAACACTTGCTCATTCTGTTAAAAGGGGGATGCTGTACCAAATGGATTATTGCATACATTGCTCTTATATGGTTTGCATGTTAAAAATTGCTTTAAGATATTATTGCAAGAGTAATTGTAAAAATACATACACATAGAAACATGTAGTAAACCATGTTGTAATGTAACTTGCTTCGAACATTTAAAGAGAAAAAGGAAATGTTATAAAGTGTTGGTAAATTTTTGGATGCTGTTTATGTTTAAACTTTTCTCCGTTTTCCTGTAGAAACTTCCGTATCCTCTTCCTGTGTCCCTACAAAGTTTTGTACAATGCAGAACAAGAAATGCTACTGGGATTGTACTCCACCTTTCTCCTTCCTGCTGGGATATCCTTTCTGTAGAGAAATGTAAAGTATGTAATATTCAAGTAAAAATGTTATATTATCCTTTATCTCAGTAATTTTCTATAATCTAAAACATACCAAGTTGAATGCAGGCTGGTTGCAGAAGTGTACCGCTATTTTTACATTTTTATGACATATGATTTTGTCAGCCAAAGGTAGCTAAAACCTATTACAAAGTTTCTTGTTTGCCAGAGTCTTATCAAGGGTTCATGTCTAAGCCAAACAAGACAAGGGTGGGTTGGGTTTTTCTCTTCATTGTTTTGACTGAATTAACAGGAAGGGGGGAGTTCTTTACCTGTCTGACACTGGAGCAATATTCATTAGCTCCGACTTTTCACTTGTCTGTCTGTCCAGACTCTGTCTGCATCCTTGTGGGAATTGTACAGGGAATTTCTTAACTCCTAGTAATAAATAAGGAAATTAGTAAAGGCCTTTGATCTGAGTTCCAGTCTTAATTCATTCTAAAAGTCATAACTTACAATAAAATAAAGGAACAGGACTTTAAAATCTTTCTTAATATTAATGGACCGTGTTCCTGAGCAGTCAGTGTAGGCTTTTACCATCATACTGTTTCCACGTATGTTGGCAGCCTGTTTTTTAACCCTCCACACATATAAGTGTAGGTGTATATATATGTATATCATTTAGCAGTTCTTCCATAGCAATAACAAAAAGACATGATGGTGCTTAGGATGGAAGAGAATTTTCTGTGGTTTAATGGACAGGGAAGATCAGAAAACAAACTGATTATTCATTGTAACTGAAGTTCGTGTATGTAAATAATAAATGATGCACAGAGCTACCAAGGTAAAAATATTGTAAAAAGGCAGAAACTTTTAAAAATGTGCAAAGGTTTCAGACAATTTGTTGAAATACACAGCAAACAGTAAGTAGATGTTTTAAAATTCACCTTTAAAATAATACAGAACGAAACTCCTGCATGGGTGAGATCTGCTGAGTTAAGTTTCCTACAGTTATCAGGTTTTTATTTTCTCTCCACCTTTTCTGGTAATGTATATATTTTGTTGTCTTAGTTATCTTTCTGTGTTAAATGGAAAAATCAAACAAAATAAATTTGACCTGTAGGAAATAATTAGCACGAAGGACAAAATAAAGATGTAGCCAGCAAAATTCATTATTCAAAATTTCTGCCCTCGCTGATTACCAAACTGAAGTATATGTCAATTTAACATTTATTTTATTTATCATAATTATTTGTATTATATTGTTCTTGCCTAGATCTTATTTCTATAAAAATTATGCCTTTAATAACAAGTAATTAGCACAAGGCTAACGTAGCTAGGAATGGTCCCTAAAAAACTCCCATGTTTAAAATTGATTCAGTGATACTGTAGATTAGCAAGTTGGGTTTTTTTCTAAGCAGTTCACAAGATTGCAGTTAGCAGTGGGAACTACAGTTTTGCATATAGTGAACATTTATGATTGTGTTAGAGCATCGTGCTTTTGTGGTTAATGGATTTGATTCCAATCCTCAGGCTCCCTCATGTCTAAATTAACAGAACACTACTGAAATCATAGGTGTTACTGTGAATTTTCATTGGGCTAATTATGAAAAATTTCAGAGCCTTGTTGGTGTTTCAGAAATAAATATTTGCTTTCTAATCCCAAAGAGACAGAAATAGCTTAAGCCTATTTTTTAGAAACATGACTCTTTCGTGATCACACACTGTGTGAGTGCAAGTGAGAGAACTATGTCTGTAGATTTGCACACTTTGATGTGTTTCCATAATATCTGTCAGTTCTCCCTGGTAGCAGGTAACCTGGGTTTCCCATTTCAGCCAAACTGACAAATGGTCTCAAAGGTCCAACCGACATTAGAATCATAAAACCACAAAATTATTTGGTTTGGAAGGGACCTTAAAGATCATGTAGTCCCAAACTCCCTGCCATGGAGAGGGACACATCCCACTAGACCAGGATGCCTAAAGACCCATCCAATATGGTCTTGAACACTTCTAGCAATGTGGCATTGACAATCTCTCTGGGCAACCTGTCCCAGTGCCTCACCACTCTCACAGTAAAGAGTTTCTTCCTAACATCTAATCTAAACTTACTCTCTTTCAGTTTGAAGCCATTCCCCCTTGTCCTATCACTATAGTTCCTGACAGAGTCCCTCTCTGGCTTCCCTGTGGGCCTCCTTCAGGTACTGGCAGGTTGCTATTGCAACCTTCTCTTTTCCAGACTTAACAGCCCCAACTTTTTCAGCCTGTCTTCACAGAGGCAATGCTCCAGTCCCCTTATCAACTTCATGGACCTCCTCTGGATCTGCTCCAACAATTCCATGTCCTCACGTTAGGGGCACCAGAGCTGGATGCAGTACTCCAGGCAGGGTCTCACAAGAGTAGAGTAGAGGGGGAGAATCACCTCCCTTGACCTGCTGTCCACATTCCTTTGGATGCAGCCCAGGATTTGGTTGGCCTTCTGGGCTGCGAGCATACACTGATGGTTCATGGTGAGTTTTTCATCAGCCATCACCCCAAGTCCTTCTCCCCAGGGCTGTTCTCAGTCACTTCTCTGCCCAGCCTGTAGGTGTGGGATTTCCCTGACACACCTACAGGGTGGACAGACAAGAACATGACTTTAAGCTCCATAAAAATTCTGTGAAAATTAGCTCTTAGGAAGAAGACCCTATTAATGCTACAATCAGGAGGAAGTGTAACTGAACTCAACAAGTCACAGACAACAGTGAGTCCACATGATGATGTGTCATGTATCATGTGATTAGAGTCAACTGGATTTTGTACTTTATTAGAGACCAAAAAACCCAGTCAAAATAGGTAAAGCCGTATGACGCCACATCTCACTATCTCTTCATTTCTGGAACAATTTGGGTTTTTGCACAACTCCACAGAGATACAAATTCCTCTCTTGTCCAACCCACACAAGAGGCTATTCAGAAAGACTGGACTGTCTTTGGGGCCAGTGTTATGCCAGTTAAACATAGATTACTTTACAGTCTTTAATCTGCTTCTCCTTCATTGTGTCTTTCTCCTTTGGCCCTTCTGGTTGTTTTGATAATCATGGTTTGCCTATCAGAGCCTCATGAAACCACATATCAGAAGGTTCAGATAACTCTGTTCTGCTCTCTGGATTAACCTCAAAAGGAGTGCAAACTGTCCAATACCTTCCCTTAGAGGTTGCAGGAGTCTTCTTTCCTTGAGGGCATCAGTGTAAAATGACACATGAGATCTTAACAAGAAAAACTTTTATTAAAAACAAGGTGGAAACTCATAGAAATGTGTATTTTACTTTAATTTATTAGTTACACTTCGGATCAGCTATATTAGATAAGACAGTTTCAGCTGAGTTTTATAGAGGGAAAAAAAATATAAACAAGTAGCTCAGTGAACAGCTTATTTCAGTCTCCAGAGGGTTCTCCTGTTGCACAGCCAGGCAGAAATGGTGAACCAGTGTTTTTCTGAACTAATTTCCCCACTTACCTGTATGCATAAGGCTGTAAACTCATCGCTTCCTTTAGGACAAGTGGAAATCTTTATGTATGCAAACTAGCATTAGTAAAAGTGTACTTATGAAATGCATAAGTGGTTGGTTTCATGTGATCTGTGCTAGCAGATTTTTATCACAAAGTTATTGCTTGTCAGGTCACAAGGGGAACCTGGGTTCTGTGGAAGTGGACAGGGGCTGCTCTAGTGAAAGACTTTTTACTGAAGGTGAAGAACAGCCCCTTGAATGTTTAAGAGTTATTTCAGAGCCTGCATCTTCAGGTTTGTTTGTTTGTTTAAGCCTGATTATAACTGATTCCAAACAATTATATCTTCACCCTAGAAAAACTCTTTCAT
The DNA here is from genome assembly GCF_003031625.1 of Empidonax traillii. Classification (NCBI taxonomy): domain Eukaryota; kingdom Metazoa; phylum Chordata; class Aves; order Passeriformes; family Tyrannidae; genus Empidonax; species Empidonax traillii. The sequence continues at coordinate 213,941 of NW_020955403.1, read as the reverse complement.
AATTGGATTAAATTAAAAAAAATAATGTGTGTGTTTCTATGAGGATTTTATTGAGGTAAAGATACATATAAAAGACAAGTGCTCTGTATAATTCTGAAAACACCGAAGTCAGAATCATGACTTGTGTGTCCTGTGGGAGGTAACCAAGCTGGACATTTACCATGATGCTGATAGGGTTTCCTTCCTCTTCCCTGTGCTTCCCCAATTCCCATGGGTCTGTAAGACCCCCATACACTCAACTGCTACATTATCCAGTCAAGGGTCTCAGTCATGTTTAGTGCAGGGCTGCATCTGCCTCTTCAAGTTCCACAGTCTCCATTTCTCTCCCACAGCAAAAACCTTCCTTTGGGGCCTGATACTTTCCCTAGTTGAGCAGAGCGGCTGTTAAGGGAGTTTGTGTTTGTGAAGAAACAAAAATGAGTCACAGGCAGAAGATTAATTTAATCATCTAGAAACAGATGCCCTCAAGGATGTGTAGTATAGTAGAGGAAACAGCAACTCCTATGATGCCTGTCTTTCTCCCAGCAAGAATCACCTCTGTCTTTCCTCACTGCAGCTTTGCCAGTGTCTTTTAAGGTAGGTCTGCCAGTTTAGGTATGTCTGGGCACAAGGCACCTCTGGAATTATGTAGCATTTTGGTCCTTTTCAATGAGTTTTTCTGCTCACAAAATTGTTTAATTTTCATGGAACTGTAAGGAAATAGTGTCTTTTTTCCAAGATGCTTGTTGTTTCATCACCTCTCTTCAAAGTTCTGCATAACTGTTGAGTGGGGTGAAAGAGGGAACTGAGGGAACTCATGGCAAGAGTTCTGGGAAGTGATGACCAGTTATTGATAGTGGTCCTTTGCTTCAGGAATGGAGAACTTACTTAACTGTTTTAAGATCTTTGCTCAACAGTGAGAATATTTTATACGTCTTTCGGGGAATATGATCTTGCAGTGATTTGCATTGTCAGTCTTCTTGAATCTGGAGAAAAATGGAGGTCATCTATCTGGAAAATATGATTTGAGAAGGTAGATTCCTCGTTGTTTAAGCTAGGGCTTCTAGCAGTATCTGTTCTTTTCAATGAAATTGCTTAGAAAGGGGTAGGCAAACTCTGCGGGTAAGATATCAATCACAGCGTCACTCTGTAACACGTATTTGCTATTTAAGTGACTTCAAGCAAGTCTTACACCGATTCATCCGTCTTGAGATGACAAGGAGTCATCTGTCTGTGAGATGAGGATGGGATTCTTCCAAAGTTTAGAAGAGAAAAATATCAAAGGTGAAAAGGAAACAAAAGACACTTCATTAAGTATCTCCAGCTTCCTTGAATGCAGCATGAAAAATGTCTGCTCTGAAGAGCTGTAAAGCAAATGGCACGCTGGAGGAGAGGCCAGGAGAGGGGAGGATTTAAACTGTGTTCAGCTATATCTAACATCATATATACAAATATCCTAAAGCAGAAGTTATACCCTCAAATGTAGCAGTTTCTAGGCTTATGCACCCAGCGTGTTCGCTAACTGACGTTGATGTACGGGATTGCTCTCTACTGATTGTGCAACTCTATGAGATTACAACGCATGACTTGTCCAACCTTAGCAACCTTAGGGTTTGCTAAAAATTATTGGTCTGCAAGATATGAACTGAGAAAAGTTTAGAAGTGTCTGGTTTTGGCTGTCATGATTGCTTAAGAAGTTTCATAAAGACCTTGCATTGATGTCCTAATTAAAACACTTTTGGTTTTTTTTTTTTTAAATTTTTGGTAAATGGCACTAATGAAATTTCTGCAAACAAAATGAAAACTGTTGTCATATTTTCTTTCCAATATTTTGACAGTTGACATCTTACGTATTGTAAGCCAAATGCATTGAAGAATTAGACTCTGTACCTGTGTGTGCAACACCTTACATGTCTTAAAATGTTGAAGAAGAAAATCAGGTAACAACCAAACCCCTGTTTTCTGTCAGATACATACCTGAGATTTTTGAGAGAGCCTGTATTTTGAACATCAAAATTCACCAAGAATGAGGATTAATTTGCTAGAGGGAATAAGGATTGTAGCTGTTTCTTCTAAGTGTGCAATAGATAAGGATGAAGACTCTGACCCCACAGTTTTTCTGGGTCGGTTTTCAGGTGTGGTTTTTATTATGTTCTTCCTCAAATTAATGAGGAAAAAACCCACAGTTTATGCTGTTTAAGTTAAATTGATTAACTTATATAATTCATTGGGATGAATTTTATGTTTAGCACTTCACTTTTACATTTTTCTAAATCTTTCACAACACACACACTGGAAGGGAGTGTATGTAGTGTTACTGTGTGGAAACTTCAAAGTGGCCTTACTGTCTGATTTATAGAAAATAAAGAAACATCCTTTTAAGCAGCTTGATGACCAGCTACAGAAATTATTTACTATTATTTACTCTTTACTATGGCTTTAGAGTCAGAATTTAGCAAGGAAATTCTTGATGAAGATAACAGGTCATCTTTCAAAGTGTTATCTCTCCATTTTTTATTTTTTTTTTCAGCTATGATGCAGAGACTACCTTTTCCTAGCTAGGATCATTTTACTTGCTCTCTTCAAGTCCTGATAGTACTTTTTAGGCTTCTGCAAATCCTCGCTTACTTTGTTCTTTCTATTGATTTTCTATCAGACCCATGATGCTGTATTTTCATCTTATTTTTCACTTTTCCAGGTATATTGTTTTCATATTTTGAGGATATATCAGAAAATCTGGCTTAAACAAACAAACAAACAAACATTAACAGGTCAGGATTTTATTTTATATTCACATTTAGATTTTTTCACATCTGTTTCTTTTTTTGCAAGTGTTCTGAGAGAACCACATTGCTTAATTTTTTTTTCCTTTTTAAAAGCCCTCAAATTCTGTTCATATTTATTTTAAATGTTTTCATACTCAGTTATCTGCAAAAAAAAATTAGTTTTCAGCTCATTCTTGTTTCAAAATAAAAAAGATGAAGGTTTTAGGAGGCAGACAGGAAGTGATGCCCTTTTGACCCAAAGAACTAAGAGGAAGGTTGGGAGGAAGATGATAAAGAAAAAGCAAAGGAGCATACAATTTGTATGCACTGGTCAAAGACCTCAAAAGTTCTAAATTATCCCTGTAGGAGGTATTTGGGGAGCAATCCAAGGCAGAATGTGGAACCGTGTTGTAGTGCACTGTGCTGTATTGCTTTTTTTCCTCCTTGTCCCCTGGAACTGTGATCCTTTCAACAGGTTATGTGTGAAATTAGTTTTTCTGAAGACAAAATGCTGCACAGTTTTGTCAATCTTTGAAGCGCACATTACTGTGGAAGTGGAAGCCTCAGCTATGCAAATACTTGGGCTCATGATTTCTTTTTCATACCTTCCTCATCTTTACTCTTTCTCATTTCATACTTTTTTCCTTTTTATTTTTCCTATAGTCTTCTCCGGCTTGCAGCTTTTTATCTTTTATTTAATCTTTTTTCCTTAAATATTTATATTTATCCTTTTTATACCTCCTAGCCCACCTCTTCCAGTGCCTGTGGGAAATAAAAATGGGGCAAAGCTTATCTTTTTCCATTTTTCAGATAAAAATCCTGAGGTTGCATGCAGAGAGATTCAGAGAGATAGAGGAAGGAGTGCTGCTGTTATGGGAGTCTTTGCTTCCTCTTTTCAGCAAGAGCTTATCCTTGGAGAGTCCTTCAGGATCCTGGGGACTCATGACAGGAAAGGGCTCTGAAACTCTTCCCAGAAATAGGAAACAGGTAACTTGATCTTCTTTTTATCCCACAGGAACCTGAGGATGAATGGGTGAGCCCAGCAAGTGTGTCAGCAAAGCAAGAAATTCAAAACAGTCCCATGGAGAAGGAGGCTAAAAGAGAAGAATGGGCAGGGATGCCAGGACTGCACTTTTTGCGTCTTCTTGGCATGTGGAAGGACAGGGAAAGGCAAGGAATGGCACTAAGCCCCTGTTGCATCAGCCCAAAAATACTACTGGATGGTGAGATAAGTTACTCCTACAACCAAGAGGGTGAGTCTCATTGTCAGCATGTCCCAGTGCTCCTCTCGGCCTGGGGCAGCTGAATGCAGAGTCCTCCTGAGACCTTGGATCAGGCAGAGGGGCCTAGCTAGTAAAGCAAAGGGAGAAATGTGTATGGACATTTCTCGCAAACTTAGCAAGATTTTCAAAGTCTATGTCGTGACATTTTGTGCCTTGCCATAGATAGGTGTCAAACACCTTGGATAAGCAAATCATTAGCTGCTGCAGTGCACAAAACTTGTCTTTAATTAAAACTTCTTCCACACATTTTGGGCATTTGAGTTTATGACCCTTACATTTATTAAACCAAACTTTCATACTCCATTGGATTGAAGTGCTATTGGAGCTCAAATTTTCAGGCACTTATACCAGGCAAATATGAGCTTAATAAATGCCTGGAGATTGTGATGAAACTGTAGTAGAGAAGAATTTGGTCTAGTCTCTTCAGAATAAGGAAATCTATAGCCAGGCATAATAACCTTCCTTTGTATTTGCATGGATAGATGCACGAGTTTCTCATAAATTCAATTACTTCGTTGTTGTTGACCATATTTGACAACTTCTATACATATTTGTCCACTTAATACCTTCCCAATGCATTTACCAATGGATAAAATGAAAAGTTCCTGATAAGCTGAATTGCATGTTTCCACTTAAATCTGCATTCTTTGTTGGGTTCTTTTGTTGTTTTTCTTTAGAAATGTCCCAGTATTTTGCCTACCACATTTGCAGTATACCTGCACTTAATGCTCTTTCATTTCCTTTGTCTAGCACAAGATGCTGTTATTCCACAAAGTCCCAGGGAGACTAGGGAAAAAAAAAAAAAAGAGAAAAAAATGTTAATTTAGGAAGTAAATCTGCTCAGTGTTTTATCCCAGCATCCTGTCCTCCTACTGCTTTTTATATGACCTTTTGCACTGCATGGAATTCATTACTATTGTAAAAAACACAGTTATGTTTCTTACAAAATTTCAAGAAACCCATGCCCTGTTTTAAAGTAGATGGGATTCGCAAATGACAAACCATGCTCTCTCTAAATCCTTTTCATTCAGTAGCAGCTCTAGAAATTTGCTGATTACACCCACTAAAACAAAACACCCCAGCAATAACACTGTGTAAAAGGAAAGGAGAAAACATTATCACTGTTTTATTTACCATTTCACTTGAAGACAGCACAGGAACCTTAACCAGGTCACAACTACATTGTGACAGATGCTTTAGGAAAGGTGAAATTTGTGAATGTATTTATAGTCAGGTCTATAGCCCTCACATAACTCTTTTTGTGATTACTTCTACAAACGCTAGTGTAGGCACCCAGAAATGTTGGCTGCAGGACACAAACACCTGTGGTTTTCCCCGAGCTGAAGCCCAGTATAGTTTCACCTCCATAGAAGAGTAAATGGAGAGGAATAGACACTTTATGTTCTTTAAACTAAAGATGCTTTATTCATGTGTATGTTTACTAAAAGGCCTTTCAAAGAGGCATAACTACGCAGGCATCTCTGTAATTCACCTGGGTCATTGCTAATATTAGAAAGGGCTTAATCACTTGCAGATCCTGGCCTGCGTGTCCATAATAAATCACTCTACAGAAGAACTAGACTAACCTGTATCTGTCTCAGCTTTTTTAATTGCAGACACCACAAACACTGATAGAACCTAAAATGTTTGCTCAGTCTAGACTGAACAGAGAAATGAAGAAACACATTGAATTTGCCCTTTGGGGAGCACCTTTGGCTCTTTTTAAGGAGACAAAGTCTATGCACAACACCAGAAATGTCAGACTGTGCACAAAAGCCTCAAATGCTAACAAACGGTTTCCTAAAAATAATTTAGAGTAATATAAAATAATCAGGTTTGTGTGTGAATTGTTAGAGTTTGGGAGTGCATATAGCATCTCTGGAAAGTGCAGGTTAGATAAATAGGAGCAGCAGGTGAGACACTGCCACCTTCCTTGTCCCATCCTAGAGGGAACATGTCCTTTGCATGCTGAAATGAACCAAGGAGCTGCAAAGGCTGTCATCAGAGACACGTCAAGTCATCCTGTCTCCAACGTCCCTTCCAGCACCCCCAGCTCCCACAAGGGCAGGCATGCAGGAAGAGCTACCCCAGCTGGCCACCCAGCAGAGGTGAACCTGCGACCTGAACTGGCAGCCTATGATCACATCACTGCCACGAGGTCTCTTCCTGCAGGCAGGCAGTGACATGAGCCCACTTACCCAGAGAAGAGGGTGAGAAGGCCCAGATGGGTTGTGGTGGACTGGGGCTGCTGTGGCCACTGCCTTCCAACTGTTGGGAAGCTGGGTGCTACATTAAAAACGTCACCCAAGGCCAAGTGCTGGGGTATTTGCCATCCAAAGACCCCATGGCACCCAAGAGCACTTGGCTTTGGGTGGCAGGAAGGGGCACACTGGGCTGTGAGTCAGCTTCGCTCTCCTCAGCAAGCCCATGGCTACTCCTGGAGGGAGACAGTCTCCACCTCGAACTGCAGTGCAGGTGGTGGGTGGCCCGGGCTCTGTCTGCCTGCAGCTGGTGTGCCTGTCTCAGCACCTCAGGTCTTCTTGGGGCAAATGGCACCTTCCACTGGACACAAAAAATCACTTTCTAGCTCTGACAGGGCCAGAGAAAAGCCCACCATGACTAAGAGGCTCAGGAGCCAGAACGCGTATGAAAACAACTCCAATTGCCATTGTTATTTTGGCTTTTTTTTTGGTAAGAACTCTCTCTCCCAAAGAAGGCACAAGATTTCTCAAAAGTAGGGGTGACTGCAGCATGAGGCACCGTGGCTTTCACCTTCCCTGGGCTGAAACGCTTCTGGCAGAGGTAGGCGGTGAAAAAGTGTCCTGCCTTGTTAGAGCTGAGGGGTGCTCGGAAGAGGTTGCTCATGGTTTTGTGTGGCATCCACCTTGGGCAAATGTTGTGGGCATGCAGTCACAGCTCCAGCCAGCTGTCCATTTTCCTGTGATTTCCAACAAGGGGCCCCCAAAGGCTTTTCTAATAGTCCTCAAAGCAGCTGCTTAAGGGCAATGCCAGCAGCCGTGGGAAAGTACCTTGATGGGGGTATTCCACCCAGAACAGGAGGCCTGAAACTTGCAACCCTGATGCTCCTGTCTGTGCCAGCCACCAGCACTAGCCACTGTGAGAGTTCCCCATGCCACAGAGGGGCTGGAAGCCAAAGGCAGGAATTCCCGACTTGGCTAACCTGAATCAAAAAATCTGAGATTTAGAATGAAGAAAAGAAGTACATAAAAAAGCAGTTAACTGTTCTCAGTTGAGTCAATAATGGATGCATTTTCCAGGCTTGTCTCGTCTGTATGAGAACAGGAAGCAATGCCCCTGAAAAACTCTGAGACACCATTTTCACATGTTACCCTTGGCCCATGAGGGTCACGGAAACAGCCTTCCACCTGGGATAACCCAGAGCCACTCAGCCAGTGAAAACACAAGCAGCCAACTCCCCCATGTCCCTCCCCAGTGCTCAGGATCAATAGGCATCAATCCAGAGAAGGCTTTAAAGGGTTACTGGGTTGTGAGAGGGAAGGGTGGAGAGCGGAAGGCACGGGGAACCGCAGTTCTCTTACAATCATCAGATCAAGTCACAGGGTGGAGGAGGATTTTCCAGATCCTCTGACCTTAAGGTTGGGGAGTGAAAGGAAGAGGAAGCACATTTGCACAGATCCTCTGTCAGAGCTTCCTCAGGGAGGGGCTCGGCCCTTCTGGCCCTTTGCTACATGCAGGGCCATGCACACACATACGCACAGCTAAATAAACATGGGAATGAAGTTCAAAGTAGACCCACAAGAGAAAACCTAAGCCACGGGAACCTGCAATTAACACTTGTGTTCACCAGCTCCTCATATCTTAAACACTTATGAAAGGAAATGTTTGCTGGGTAGCAGGAAGACCTTCAGTCTCATAGCACTTTCTAATATCTTTCAATCACCTTATGAGCCATTAAGCCTGATGGGCAGCATTACCTTTGGGCAGCAACTTTAGCAGACTCGAGAAAGCAGGGAAACTGAGGCATAAAGCATAAATTAGTTGGAGACGTCACTTGGGAATCCTGTGGTAGACCTGGACCGGGAGCAGAGGCCCCATAGGTGCGCATCGTTTTGTGCCTGATTCAAAGCCCATTGAAAACACCAGGAGTTTTTTATTGATTTTAATAGGTTTTGGCTTAACCTCTGCTGCCCCAAAGGCATAGTAATTTGTATTTTATAGAACATCTGTCTTGCAGAACAGATATCTGAATCTTCAGCATAGGTTTCTGAGACAGTAAGACATATTAAAAATAGGCAGGAGAGAATTTTTTTTTTTCTCAAATCGTGACCATGAAAAATAGCAATTCAAATGCTCAGTAGTGATACAACCAAACCTCTCCTATGGTTTTCTTCTGCTTGTTTCTCCCTTTGTTCATGTTTTTTTTTCTCCTCCTAATTTTGTTTTCAAGCTACAGGAAGTGTTAGCATAGACCATTTCAGATTAGACACAGCATTCAGTGGATGAGCACCTCCCTACAGCGTATTTCAAAGAGCATTATCTATTGTGAAGAGGATTCAGACCTGCAAAATTGATCAGTAGTTTATTTTTCCTGATACTAAATAGTTCGCCTCCTGAAGAACATTAAAATAATAACCTAGCATGTAAGTAATTCACTTCCTTACAGCGGCAGAAGAAATGCTCCAGCTGAAGTGTCAAATTCAGTAAGAGCTCTTTTCAACAAGCATTTTTTTCTGTTACACATATCATAATTGTGTGTGTGAGTGCCTACAGCAGTGTTGTCTCCTGGTAGGCGAGCCAGCTGAAAGTAGCTGAAACTTTATTTCTAGAGTCACTAAGGTAATTTGTCAAGGGTAGCAGCCATGTTGGCATCTCCACTGGCTCTGTGGTGAGATCTTCATCTCAAGTGGGAAGGCAGTTCAGTCTCCTCAGCTGTTAGTCTGATCACTTCTCAGCATTTGCCCATTGTTTGTCTTTTTTCACTGTAAGCCTTTTTCTTTTCTATCTACCTGTACTCCTACACCTCTTCTTTTTATTGCTCCTATGATGATGAAACAAGGAAGTGATAACGCTCTTCAAGTGATCGTGTATTTTAAACTTTTGACACTAGGTGATGTTTACATAGTGTTCTGTTCACCATAACAGGGAAGAAACAGACCCTTAAAAAAGTGCTTTACAAACTCTTCAATCTGACATTTTCATACCAGAGAACCACTGGTTCTGACAAATGAGCCAACACATCTGAGGATTGGTACATACTGTTTTTTTAATATTTCTTTGCTTCCAGTCATCCATTCCTTTGGTTTAACCCATGTATATCTTCCTCTTACTTTTGAGTACTTTATTCCTGTGAAAAAGATAATGATATTTATTGGCTATTACCTTCTAGAAGTGTAAATTTTATTCCAACAAGCTAACAAAGATGGCAATAGGCCACTCATGATTAGTTATCATCTCTGCCCATTGGAAAAAAAATGCACGATTTGCACAGAAAAAGGGACCAAGAGAGAATGAGAGCATTGAATGGTGTCTCTTTCAGAGACAGCTAAAATCTCTCGCTTTTCTGGTTTGCAATTACCTGTGAAAGAGCTTTGCCATCAAGAGGCCTACCAGTAGCAAAACCCAGGCTCCAGCATATCTTGCTGACTGCTGAATTTCTATGAGCCAGAGCATGGTACAGATGCAACACTTGTAACACTGGTCAGTGGCCTCTTCCAGGTCACCTCCATCCAGCCCCACCCTGCAGGAAGTCTCCAGGATGTACAGGTCTTCTTCAAGAGGCTCTGGGGTGAGGACAAATGGCAGGATTTGGCTATCTTAGTCTGAACTCAATGCATGCATGGTGGCAATCGCTGAATCTTTCTGGAATATGCAGCATAAAAATTCAGCCTCATTTCCCAGTTCTTGATAGTACCTGTCATCACTTAATGCCATCTTGATAAATGTTGTGCATTTGACCTAAGTATGTATTGAGATTTGACCTGTTTAGACTCCTGGATGTTTCTGAATAACCCCATGTTCAAGACAGCTAAAACTTCGTTTTGTAGCTGTTAATAAAATTGCAGCCCTGTAATAACCTTCAATCTGCACTTTTGGACACAGTGTCAGAGCAGTTTTAGCATTAGCAATTCATCCAGTAGCTGCGATTTGTTGTAGGTGTACTTGCACCTGTACAATGGGAAAAAGCTCCCTTCAGCACAAAGTTGACTTGCTCAGTTCTCTCGTTGCTGACTAAGGCAGTACAGCCACATCAAACCAGTCGCCAACACATGCAAAGTCCAACTCCAGGTCTCCAGATAGGAAAGTCCTTCTTGAGCAGGCCATTCCTTTCTGTCCATGACAGCACCTGGCTTTAACATTTGCATCCTCTTGGAGCAGCAATGTTATTACCAGTGGGAGGAAGTCGCCAGGACTAGATTAAATCATACTCCTTACTGCATAAGAGACAGGAACAACTGCAGGGTTTGCAGGTGGAAACCAAAGGCAAATCTAATTTATTCAGCTCAGCATTCCTTTAGTTGCATTTTTGGTATATACCAGGGAATTTCTCATTGCATATTCCAAAACTTAGTCCTATGAGTGAGAGGAGGAGGAGGACAGTCTTTTTTTCCTGAGGCTGCTATTCCTCTTGCCTTATGATAAGGAAGCAGCCTCTGCGATGACACCGGTAACAGCTTCCTCTCCCATCTCTGGAGCCCCAAGGAATGAGGCACCGTTTGATGGAGTTCCCACAGGAGGACTTTGTGATGTGAACAACCTATTGTGAAAACTGAAAACCAGTGCAGAGCTAAAAGGAGCTTGGTGCTTCCTCCCCAAGGTCAGGAAGAAAAGCTTCCAACTTGTCATCTGCATGTTTTTGCTCTGCCTTGTGTGGACAGAGTAGTCATATTTGTCTTGTTTCAAGGCTCCCAAGAGAGGCCAAAACTAAATTACACCAGATTTTTACATTTCAGCAAGGACATGTTGTGGTCTTTCCAGGAAAAGAAGAAACAATGCTGCTGTTCACATCTTGAGCCACCACTAGAGCAACAAGGCAATGTCTTTTTTATAAACCAGCCTGTCGTTACTTGCTAACTGGACCAGTGTTCTCGCGTGAAATCATACAGCTTGTGTGTCGTGCTCTGTGATGCTTGCACAACTATCCAATCTTGTCACCTGCAACAATCACTCCAGTGGCTTTGGTCATGGTTCCTCTGCATGGAGTCCTCTCCTTTCTGCCAGTTTATGAGACTTCTAATGCTATGTAGGCAGAAATTTGAGGAAAAATCCCAGATCCCACTTTAGAAATATTTTGTTTGCAACTCCAGGGTCAGATGCCTACTGCTAGCTGAGCATTTTGAGTTACAAAAAGTGGTAGACATTGCTTAGAGGGCTTATATTCTTAAACAATTTTCAAAAAACTTTCATGGTGTTGAATTAATTTTCGCAATGCTTTCTATTTTCCACTTGATTCCCATGTGACCACCCTTACAAGAGTTAAAAGGCAATCTTCTAATAGTGAGGTGAAAACCTAATAATATGGTCAAATCTTCTAATAGTCCCAGCTCTGAGATACTGATGTGCAATCAATTATAGCTATCAAACATCTGGAAATCTGAGGTAAACCTTAAAATTTATTCAGGCATAATGTCTAAGAGGGAATTGTCTGCAGAAGTCTGTCTGTATGAATCCTCATTCCTCCTAGCTTGTCTACTCTTCTAATAAAAAAAATATTGTGAGCCAGACTTTGCAAAAATTTTCATTTTCATATTTCCAGTCCTAGTAGAAGACCTAGCTAGATGCTGATTTCTCAGGAGTGGGTTGAAGCCTTCAAAGCTGTTCCTGATGAAGCAGCAGTGCTTGGCACCCATGATGGGGTGCAGAACAGGCCGGATGGATGCCAGCAGGAGGGAACAGAAAGGAACAGGCCAGTACTGCTGTCCAGGCACAGTGCTGAGTGGACTTGCACTGAGACAGGAGAAGGCAGCAACAGGCCCAAACTGGGAGTACGCTGGCAGGCTGCCTTCCTCCCCAAGTGCTAGAAAGGTGGATGTAATTAAGCCAACTGTCCTGGCCATTAAACCCACTGGTACTATAATTGCTGAGTGAAGGTGAGCCTGAGCTCCAACTGTGGGGTTCTCGGATGTGATGGATTTGTTTAGCTTGCCACAGGAATGGAGGCTAATGTTAAAATTTGTAACTGGTCTCTGCAAGCACTACATTTTTTAGCTTGTGATTCCCATTAAAAATACCTTTCATCCTCTTGCTGTTTGTTTTTTGTTTGCTTTGCTTGTTTGTTTGTTTGTTTTTGGTTTTGTGGGGTTTTTTTGTTTGGTTTTTTTTTATTGCTAAGAACACTTGGATACTGGCACTGGAAAGGAGAGGGAATTATTCTGTAGCAGGAGCCAATAATGAATGATCAATTTTTCTTTTGGAGAGGAGGGAACAGAGGGTAGGGAGATAGGGGAAAAAGTGCTAAATGTTCAGTTAATCAAATGAACTAGCAGGCTCAACTTTAGGGAGTGCTCTATATGTCATATTACCATGCAGTTGAATAGCAGTATGGTATTACGGTTTACAACAAATTCCATTTAAATTCCTGCAAGCTCTCATGATGAAAATGCAGGAGAAAGCTGATTCCATTGATCTGTCTTGCTCTAACCTACTGGACAGCTCTTCGGCTGTTTTCCTTAGGATAGTTACATGAGTGTCATGTGGACTTAAAACTGTGAGGAAATTATTTGCTTGTGTAAATGGCTTCACTGCATGGCTCCTGGGGCACATTTAGGATGTCATCATAGTGAATGCACAGTGTGTATAGCTTACTATGTGACATTAAATTTTAGTCGTTTTTTTTCTGTCAGTATTGCCAAAATCCATGATGATGACTAATATTTTTCCCAGTGCAGAAATGAGTCACTTTTTAACGTGGTTGAAAACTAAAGATTGTTGTGATATGAGCATATGTGTGTGTGTGTGTGTGTGTGTGTGTGTGTGTGTGTGTGTGTGAAATTAGTACTGCAGTCTTAAACAGAGTCACTTTGCCAGATTATATCAGTCTTCAATCACCAGCACACCCTTCATCTTAGAGCCTGAAGTATAAACAATCAATAGAGCTGTGTGAATGAGGGGAGTTAAATTAACACAGGAATGCATTGCAAAGTAGGTATGTAGCTAATTGTATTCTTAAATACTCAAGGCTTTAATGAAATTCCTGATTGTTGGCCAGTTACTACAATGCCGAAGTATTGTTATTTAATATTCCTCTCATTATAAGGAACTTGACTGGGTTTGCTAGCCCTAAATTACAAAGTGTGTAGTTCTTCAGTTTTCTTAGCATTTGCAGTTTCTGTGGTGCACCACCAGCATCAGTCTTGAATGGTGTGTAACTTGGAGAAAGGAAGAAGCACAGCAGGTCAGGACTGAGCTAAGAGCTGTGACAAAGACTACTCAAGATACACTGACACCATGTTAGCTTCTACTTACTGATGTTAATTTGTAATTTTCATGAGCGCTATGATCAAATAAATTCACAAAAACATAATCCAGATTGCTGGAGCAGAGGAACACTGAACACAGGGCTGCTCTAACATCCTGTGTTTTATTGGCCCAGAGCCACTGCCAGCTGCAACATTTTTCTGTTAGAGAGATGAAATTGCTGCTCCTGAATGCACACAAATGTTTAATCAACCAACACAGTATTAGGTGATGGATATAAGGATATAGAAATAAACCAGCCTTTTGGTGATGTATCTCGTTGAGAGAGTAACAGCCTAGTAAATACCATCTGACTTTTAGCAGAGCCTTAGCCCTAATGCTGGCCTATACATTTGTGTACACATTTGATAGCAATTCCAGCAGCTTGGGTATTGGTTTTTGTTTCACCCAGCTATTACTAACACAGCACTTGACATGACTGACCCACTTCTTCTGAGGCCTAACAAAAAAAATTATCTTTTATTTATGTTGAGTAATAACTATTAATATTTTGCATTTACAGCACCTTCTCTTGAAAACTGAAAGTACTTCATAAATAGGATCAGAGCGTTATGGCTGAAAGATAAAGGCAGAGCCTTGAGGAGACTTTGAGCCCCTTGAGTGTTTTTGCCACAAAACCACCCATCAGTAAACGAGAAAGTTGCATGCACCATAAAAAGGATAGTCACAATGAATGAAGTCAGTAGCTGTAGCTCTGAAATACTAAGCCATTTTAGAATTTTTATGAAACCTGTTTATTTGAAATATTTCCGTGAGGCATTTTGGGTCAGATTCAACCTGCTAAATAGAGGTGGAAAGTGCTAACTTGCACTAAGGGAAAGGTCAGAGCTATGCTGACTAGCAAGTGCGAGAAATAACCAAGCTCTCTACAGTTCAACCCAGGGAACGCTCATAACTGGAGACTCCAGTCCTCCCACCCCGTGTGCCTCAGCAGGCCCCTGCTGACTCAATGCTTCTTGCAGAGGCAAAGATCTTCTTGCACAAAGGCACTTTATGGCACTGAAGTGTTCAGAAGGCTCCCTCTTCTGCACAGTGAGAATGGAGGGAGCTGGGCTGATATGAAGCCGGGTTTTTTACCATCTCAGTGCTTTGTGACGGGAACTACAGCAATATGTTGCCTAGTAATGATCTTTCTAGGGACTCAAAAGGCTTTATAAATTTTTAATGCTCCAAATTCTTTTTCTGATAGCCTTAATATAGGTTTATGATTTCAGTCTGTAAAACAACAGCTGGTGCATGATCCCAGTTATTAAGATTTTACCTTTTTTTTTTCTTTTTAATTTTCAGTAGCATCTCAATTTTGTGAGAGGTCACATTTTTAACAAGAGACACATCAGGTTTCATCAAATTCAGCTCACTATTCTGTACTGGCCACAAGACAGGATGATTCAGGTCTTGTGCAAATCAGTTTGAGTTAAAAGGGTTTAACTTCGTGAGTTTCCGGTGGAGTGGTTCCTCCTTTACGCCAGGGTAGTTCAGGACAAGGATCAGGCTATCAGCATTTACAAACTCTCTTCCCAAGGATCTCTGCATCAGAGTCTACCTCTGTGATACGGGTAGTGAATATATCCATTCTGCTCCACTGCCAGGCATTCATTTCCTGTAATATAATTTTTAAGGCAGTTCAGTGGAAAGAGATTTTTTTTCTTTTATCTTTAATCTCTCTTAAAGCCCTATCACCACTTTTAATTACTGTTGTTTAATTTTTGAGGACAAAAACATCTGTGAGACTTGTTGAGCTGTTTAAGTCTCTCATTAATCACTCCAAGTTTAGGATGGTTTGTGTCAGTTGCAAGCCTAACGCAGAAGAGGGCAGCAGAGGCAGGGACCGCGCATCCACCCATTCGTGTTCCTTTATGGCATGCTTGTGTTCTTCCCTGAATTTTTTTCTTTTGTCTTGTGTCATGGACACATTGGCACCATAGGTCTGCAGAACCAAGACAGTATTCACCTCTGCTTGTGGCATGTCAAGACCCCAGGCCCCCCATACAAGTCCAGCTGTGGTACCCCTTGTTACTTATACTCCTCACACTGCCATGGTCATCAGCACAGCTGAGTTACCCTGCCCCTTCTGGGTGGTGAAGGACCCAGTGTGTCTCCTCTCCCATCTCTGAGTGGGACTGGTGATGCAGGGAATGCCTCGTCTGGGCACTGGGACTGACCCAGTCCAGGCTATGGCTGTTCCAGCCATCTCATGACCCTGATGGACAGGGGATCAAGTGAGCAAAGTTAGGTACAGTGCCAGAGAACAGTGTACACAGCAAGGAGAGACAGTGGGGAAAAAAGGGCTTGTCTTCACCCTGCCTGTCTGCAGCAAACTGTGAAGCAGGTAACAACATTGGGAGAGTATTATCTGCAATACAGGAGGTTTGCTCCTGCCTCCTAAACAACATGAGAGGTGACAGCTTGCCCGCTGTAGCCAACAGTCTCTGATCATCATGGATACAACCTCCTTTCATCCCCTGAGGAGAAGGAGGAGGATGGATGCTCTGCCATGGGCAATGAAATGCTCATGGAGATGGTTGGTCTGTGGTGTGTTGTCCTATCTGAAGGGCATGGATAGGGATTCTCTGTCTGCAGCTTTCCCCTTCCTTTACACTTCTTTCTTTCTCCTCTAAAGAAGACTTTATGGAGAGAAATGTATGTGTTTGAGGCAATTGCACACTCCTATCAGTGCTTCTTGAAGAGCTCATGATTTCTGGTTATTTATCTGATTTGTGTAAATGAGAATGTGGCACTTGAGTTACATTCAAATTGAGAATGAAGGTATGATGTGTTAGGCAGTTTTTCCTCTTGAAGACGTAATGAACCTGTTTACTTCTGGATCATTCTTTCCTGAAAACTCTGTTGTAAAATCTCTTACTGCCACCATCAGGACATCAAAATGTAAAATACTTTTTAAAATACAGAACACAACATCAAATAAGTCAGTACGACAATAAAAATGTGACTAGAACATAAATCTTTTGGATGTACACAACAGTATGTACCGCATTGGAAATTTTAATAGTGTGTCTCTCCAGAGAGATGTCCACGAGGAAAAGTGTGTGTGTGTGTGTGTGTGTGTGTCTGTGTCTGTGTGTGTGTGTGTGTGTGGCAGGGGTTATGTCTGTAATTTGTGCAATGGACATGTAGTAGATAAAAATCTAAGTAAAATAACTTGCACATATTCATGAACATGAATTGAAGGAGCATCTAATAATAGCACTGTAAAAATGTTAAGAATATTTGTGCCTGTATTTCAGTACAGGATGTATGGCTCATTGAATACTGTCATTTTTCCACATAGATACCAACTGCATTCATGAATTCTCAGACAGCTTTTGCATATAACCTGGAAACCTAAATTCTTAAAACATTCGTTCTGCCACTTTGCAAATTCAATCACTTTTTTTCTATGAAATATTCAACTATCTAACACTACATATAGCCAGGAAGTACCACATCTACATCATTTGACTATCATCAGGAAGTCTTGGTTGAGGTTGGACTGGTCAGGGTGTCAGGAGATGGAAATGATCTGTTCTAACATGATTTATATTAGCATAGAATTTGTTATTTCCCGTATAGTATTGTGTAGTAGCAAATAAAGATTCACTAATAAACAATAAATAATAAAGGCATTTCAGAGTACACTGCAACACAGTGTACCAGTTTGCTTTTACAACCAAGTATGTCAGGAGAGCATGTCTTCTACTGGTCTATCTGCATTAAACTTTTGTTTACTCTTAGCAATTAATAAATTTTATCTCATTTCAGGTGAACATGGTTTGTATGTTTTTAATGAAAATTGTATCAGCCTTAAATCAAACTGTCTTCTTTGAAAAAGTTAAGCTACCCTCCTTTAGTAAAGGCACTTTTTCCCCTCAGTAAAGGCGCTAGTAGGATTTTTCTTTCCTTCCTAGTTACTTATTTTCATTTAATTATACTGAGCATCATTTCTTCATCTCACAGTAGCTGTGGTAAGTGTAGTTGATTGACTACTCTCAGACATACTGAGAGTGGTTTCATTTCATAGGTGCTCATTCCAAACCAAATAAACCTGTCTGCCCACGCCAGCATACTGACTACCTCCTAACCTCCCAGCAATGAGCTAGAAGAGGTCAAAATCAGAAGAAGGCTGTATTCCTGATATAGCAGAGTAACAGATCTCTAAGAGGGTGTTTGTGACCCTCGAGGGATGCTCCTTGCAGGAGAGGTACCCCACTAACCAAAGTACTGCTCTCAGCTCTGGAAGATCCATACTGAGAGCAAGGCTGAAGGAAACTGATATTCTCTGCACCGAGAGCAATACAAAATTTAAGTGGGAACAACCATTCTTGTTTTGTGCTTTCCAGAGCCAGAGGCAAAAATGCCTCCTTCTTTTATTATGGCATTGGATATGTAGATGGTTTCCTCTGCTCTCTTCCCACATTTCAGGTATGTTTGCATATTGTATTACAATTATCTACAAATGGATTTTATATTTCAATCCTGAATATTTATGTACTCAGACTGGATTGATGTATCAAGATTCTCTTTGTTTCCATACAAAGGCCTGGAAGGACAGTGGAGGGAGGCAAAGGAGAATGTGGAAAAGGTGTGGAAAGATGAGGAAAAAAGCACCTGGAAAGGGCGAAAGGAAATGGAGAGCGTCCCCCACACAAGCTGCCTTTGGCTCATGAATTTAACATGTGTGTAATGTTTCTTATGAGAAGTCACGTGAGCAATTTAAACTAGCCCCTAGGCAAGTTTAATCTGAACAAGCTGCTCTGAGACAAGCTACAAATTGCAGGATTTAATAAAAAGGGTCAGCAGAGCAAAGGATAACACAGGAGGGGAAAGGGCTAGCATAATATCAGAACTTGAAATGCAGTCTCCATGAGCAGATCTTAAAAATACATTATATTGAGGCAGCCAAGGCTGAAAAGGAGATATTGCATCAAAATTATGCACAGCTGGGAGTGTAAATTGCATAAAACATCCTGACATTGACTTTTCCTATTCATGAAGAGTGAGCACAGTTCTTTTATCTCATTTGCACCCCTGGTGCGTTCATGTCTTGCATTGTGTCCCTACCATTAGGTGTCACCACTCCACAGCAGTAGATTTTTGAGGAGGTAAATCTAGAAACTCTTGTCTAATATGGCAAATGGAGTCTTTCTTTCTGAAGGGCTCCCAGTCTACTCCTACAAAGGATTTTCCTGGGTAGCAAGCTAAGCTACTGCAGCAGACAGCAGGAGTGGCAGTGGATGAGACTGAGCAGATCCCAAAAGCCCTGGCATAGTTGGAATGCTTTGGTTTCAGGTTCTAAATATTGAGGTTCAACTTCTGTGTAGGTTCAGCCTCAATACTGCAAAGCAAGGCTCCAACCTGGCCTCAGAGTGCCTTGCTTGCCTTGCTCCTTGGCCTGTTGTTAGTGGACAAGGAGCCAAGGACTTGACTTGGCTGGGACACACTGGGACGGTGTCTTTGCCACTGCACCTGCCCGTGGTGCAGCTTGGCTTCATATCATCCGTGCTTGTCCGACAGACCACTGTCTCTGGGTTCATAGGGCCATGAGGTTAACATGGCAGATTTTGTTTCATGAGGAAAACACATCTGGAAATGTGTTCCTTCTTCTCTCTCATGTGCCATAATGCTCAACAGCTTCCCCCTGAGAGGAAACTACTACACAGTGGATTAAACACTGGAACAACACTACTCCTGGGACACACAAGTATCATCTGCTTGGCAAAACAGATTTTGGGAATTATGGCAATTATTTGTTAACTGGTCACCATTACAGGATCAGACAGCAATCCTCACTGCAGTTTTCATGGAGCTAAATAACTCTTTACACAGGAGTTTTCATCAGAAACTAGAAACAATGGTTGAAATGTCTAGATCAACCAGTTTAGTTCTGTGCAACCTTGGCTTCCTAACAAAACCTAAAGCAAACCCAGGAAGTTTTTGGTTCCTGCTGTTGCTGCCTGATCCCACTCCCTGAAGACTGGGAGAGCTCCAGGTCCCTAAGCAGAGTGGCCAGGGCAGGGGCATGAACTGTCAGACTGCAACAGCAATGCCTTGCCAATTAATTCAATAGCCTCAAAAACACAAGAATTCTTTGGAAATTCAAGGTTAAATCTTCCTCCTGTAACTCATATGTACTTAGCAACACAAACAAGTGACGGGAGGAAAGAATGTGACTCACAATGTGGAATTAAAAATATTTGTAATTTCTGCTGATGGATGAGTGCTCTGTCATACTAACTGCTGCTGACAAGCTCATTTTAGCCTGAGACTGTGCACACTCATTTCTCAGATGTGACAACCTCTACCATACTGTTGGGAGAGCACTGCTGACTCAGCAGAGTGTGGTAATAGTCTTCTCTTACTACCTCTCACCCTCCTCCCATCAGGGGAGGAAGCTAGAGGGGTTTCTTTCCTTTTCATGTTGTCCTGCCTCTCAAATTGGTTGTATCCAAAGAGGTTGCAGAGTTCCTGACTATAGCCCATATGCCTTCTCCACAAAGCTTTGTAGTCAAAATCACAAGATAGACATAGGAGAAATTACTCTCATTTGGCAAAACTTTCAAAATGAGTCACACAAAGAGCCCATGGCAGAGCCCAGATGCGCACGATGTCCTCTGAAATCCCATTCAGTGTCTGCAATAAGATCCACACTTTGCACACCTGTGTCCTTCCAGCCAGACACCACACTTCTGAGACTGAAGGAGCACCTCATGGGATAACAGGGACACAAACATACAATTGATTGTATTTCTAAAGAGGAATACAATCAATTAAGAGACTCCAGAAGCAGACCAAACCAAGGGCCTGCTTCACTCAGTACCTCCTCCCTGTTTAAGGGAACAGAGAAAGATGAAGTATGGAGTGATTTTTTATCCCTGGTATAACATCCTAGGTTATGGAAATCTGGACTTTGTAGATTTCAGGAGTTGGAAGCTGCATCCACTCAAAAATGTTTTAGAGTCACTGTAGTCTTCACCATTGTTTAACTCTTTTGATTATGTTTATAGTCCCAGTGTCCATGACATCCTGTGACAATGAATTTCATAGTTTAAATGGCTGCATTTAACTCATCTGCATGAAAAACTCCTTTCTTTTTCCTGCCTGTTTGTGAAAAATTTTATGTGTGCCTCCAAGCTCTCCTTTTATGAGGAACAATAAATAACCATTCCCAGTTCATCTTCTCCAGACCACTTGTGATTTTATAGAAATTTCTTTTTAAAAATGTTTAAAAATACATTCCCTGAGCTTTCATCAATGTCTTCACAGAGATATACAACCTGTTATATTACTTGGGTTGAAGCCTGCCATGGCTATTGTCCAGCTACACATTTGAGCAATGAAAGTAAATATGTCCAGCTGAGTCTCTTGCATCACTTTGTGTGTTTTTTCTGGAAATATTGCTTCCTCCTTTTTAGGGTTTTGTGGGAAGTATTTATTTAAAAGCAAGACTTCCCTCAAAGGACCGTCTCAAGGGTACTCCAGAGATTAACTGGGAAGGTGGGGGGAATCCTGCTGGATATTGGCAGTGGAAGAAGGGCAAGCACGCATTGCCTATGAGCTGGACTGATGGCTGGAAAATGTCACCTGTACCAACATGTACAGGTGAGATTTTCCAGCCATTGGTGGGCATGAGTCCCCAGTGGGTGATTTAACCTCCACCACCTCTTTGTGTGCTCAGGGATTTGCATGACTGAGGTTTTCTGCCAGCTAGGAATAGGCATTTGGTGCAATTATACATTAAATGCAAGCCGAGTTCTTCCCTCCTCTCCCCTCCACTCCCCTGCCCTCTCCTCCCCTCCGCTCCATATCAGACTTTACTGCCCCTGAGGAAACAGAGGCTGCCCAACACATTTGTGCTTGCTTGTTTTTTCATTTCTTTGAGGTGCTAGGCAGACTTTTGTTCTCCTTCTGGCAGCCCATAGACTGGTAAAATTTTCCCTGCCCGGAGGTGCTGATAAGTTAATGAGGGGAATCGGGGAAAAAAACAACCAACCAAACCAAAACCAAACAAACAAAAACCCCCACCACTAAAAAGAGAAACCTGTTGATTCCCAGTAGAAATGGTGCTTTTTATATTCTGGAGGTGGAATGATATTGAGAAGGCTTTATGCTGTGCTTTCTAAAAAGTAGGACGGAAGGGATACTGAGAAAGATTTAAGCTCTTATACCTGCACAAGACCAGCTGTGGTCTATCTGCAGTGCTTCAGAGAATCACCTCGGTTGGGGATGGCCAGTGCTCAGTGGGTCTGTGAGCTCCTTGGGTTACCCCTTGCCAGCCCCACACGGTGCTCCCTGCAGCCCAGCCCTTGCTAATGGGGCTGCTAATGGGGGAAAGGTGCCACTCCGGGGAGCTGGAGTGCATGCTGTATTCCTCCCCAAAACACAAATCATTCATTGCTGACTGCTCTCCTGGCTCACAGAGGGCATGAGTGAAGGAAAGTCTTGCCACTGGTCCTGGCACATCCCAATTCCCAGAGCTACAAAGAGGATGCAGACCCCTTGGCCACCCTGGAGTGCCTGAAACCAGATCCCAGACAGCTAAATGGGCTTCCTGGGATTTCAGCCAGAGGTCAGGCACTTGCAAAACAAATGTATTTGAGCATATCTTCTGAAGAGGTCTTTCAGACTTAGTATTTCCTCTTAGTGAGAATATTTGAAATGACATCAGCTTTTGCTAAAGAGAGCCACCTATGCTATTTCTTCGGTCCAGGCTGTGCAGTGTCCTGGTGCGTGCTCAAGACAAGAAAATCCTACTTCTCAGAGGAGTCCCAACAGTTTTAAGCAGTATTTCTTAACATGCCCTGCCTGTACCCAAGGCTATTCTTGTTCAGCTGGAGTTTTCAACTCTGATCTACAGGCTGTAGCAACATCAGGCTGAGGTTATGCATGTGGGCCAAGAGAAGATCAATACCTCCACTGAGAACTCTACATGTGTGGAAACCTGGACAGATTGGATGTTCCATAGTTTTTTTTGTGAAGAGACTGCCACTTGGATAGCATATTTAACCAGTTCAAGTGTTACGTTGCATGTTATGCAATAAGCTGGGGGGAAGTGGGAAGACACTTCTGCCCTATGAAATATCCATGACAAAAAACAGCTATACAAGAAGTATGGAAATTACTGCCTGTCCTGTGAAAAGCTGGCTATGCCTGTGGAAAGTGTCTACAATTGTTCTCAAACTTGCGGCATCTCCATTACAGACAAAGGGGAAAGCATGCTAGTACATCTGTTTTGTGAGTCTTCCCTTTATGGCCAGAACACTGTAGGTGTTTTTTGTGAGTACTCCTGCAAAGGCTCTGAGATCTCTGGGGCAAGGGAATTGCAGAGACAGCTAATGAAAGAGCATTTCAGGGAGCAGCTCATCACTGCAAGCAGTGGGACTTGTTGACCAGAAGCTTAAATGAGGATAAGAAAAGACACACCTGCATCTGAGAAATAAAGAGGACAACAAACTGCATACAAGCAGTTTCTCTTCACCCTTACATCTCTTCACTGAGGAGTGATGAAGACTCACATTATCATTTGGTGATTTTGGAGAAAGCATTTCTCATTGATTCTTTCGATAATGCTTTTGCTTTCTTTCTCTCTTTTTTTCCTTCTCCTCTATGGTATTTTTTGATTAAACCTCTTTTATTGCTTTCTTGTGAAAAAGCAGAGTGTGTTAAGCAGTGGCATAGAATAACTCCATTTTTCCAGCTCGGTCTCTACAAATTGAAGCCAATGCTGCTGCCAGACAAAACCTAGCAGAAGAGTCATAGAGGCAAATCCAGACTAAAAATATGAGGTTCTTATGTGCCAGACACAAAGTCTTTGAAATTTGGAGAGACTGGCAACATCACGTAAGCGTGCATAGTAATATAAACATTGCTCTAATGAGCAGTCTTCAGATTGCACTCCAAGTCTATGCATAAGAAGGGGTAGAAACGTAATATCAAATGGTTTGCAAAAATTTCCATTGGCTGGCGCTGCACTAACCACAGAATGCTGCACATGATGTGACTGCAGTACACCAGGCAGAAGAAATAAGTAATGCTTCTGCAACCTCAAAAATAATAGATACTATCATGTTTACTGAAAAGAGGAAAGCACATGACTAAGGTTTTCTTCCAAAATTGTAATAGAAGCTTTTGCTGTTTAGTAAATATTTCTCCTCTGTTCCCATTGTTGAGTAAAGACATCTGTAGCTGAGATGTATGAGACTCCTAATTTTTGATGAAGTTTTTGTGTAATATAGCATTCTTCTGCACAACTATTTTGTTTCTACCCGTGTTCTTGCTCTGGTTTGCATTCCTGCTCTGAATTTGGATGTGAGTGACAAATATCCAGACAATTACCTGCGAAAGCACTGCATCATCTCCCTTCAACAAGCCAATCTAAGCGCAAAAAAACCCAAGGCTAGCTAAGGGAAGTCCAACCAACTGATCTACAGATGTATGCCTGACAAAGAGCTTAAAAGCAGGCCAATTACTGCATGTTAAACTGACCAGAAGCCATGGCCTGGTGTGGAAACAGTAGGTGATGGATATCTTTCTCTGCATCTGTTGATTAAAGTCACCACCAGATCTAGGTGCAATTTAATAGCACTCCTGTTAAATGAGGAGCTGCTGCCCCAGCATCCTTGCACCATTCAAGGAGTTGCACCCACCACCCGAGACTTCACTGCTGGGACCGGAGACCCTTTGCAGTGAGACGATGAGTGCCCCTTTTGACTCCTCGCTTACACACACACTCACTCTCATGTGCACTTCCTCCTCCTTCAGGCTTGACCACAGGTTTCTCATAGAAGAGTTTCGGCCATCAGATGTATAAAATAAATGACAATACAGTGGTACAGCACCAGGTTTGAGCTGGATGACTTCAGAGAGGGACCCTGAACAAATAAATCCCTGGGCAGTTATATCTGTATGACTTGCACTCCCACTCCTCATAAGCTTGTCACACGTCCTTCTTGGTCTAATGGTGATTTTTGGCCTGGGGTCTTCAAACACCTTATTGGATTCTTTCTCTGTGTCCATGCAGGCAGGCCACCCACCGCTCTTACCCTGTCAAGTTGTAGCTTCTGCTGACAGCTGTAGCCTCCTTATCTTCTGCTTTGCACTTCTGGTGCACCTGCTCACTGGTAGACCATGGGAAACCAAACGAGCCCTACACTTAGGATAAACATTACTTAGCAACAACCAAAACATCAGGGTGTTATCAATATTCTTCTTATGCTAAAGACAAAACACAGCACTTAACCAGCCATTAGTAAAATTACTAAGAAAACTATCAACAACTAGTCTCTCAACACTCCTAGACCTAAAACAATACCCTGAATTTATCCAGAGGCCAATTTGTATTGATCTCCAGTGAAAAATCTCTTTAAGTTGAATCCTATGAAAAAACATGAAATCTCATCCTGAAAACCTTTCGATATTAAACAACAAACATCCCCTTTGTAATCATGGAGTTTATTCTTTATTCTGCAAGAAGATGAGCATCTGCACCCTATTCAAGTGCAGTGCTTATGAACATGCTTTCTGGGAAACATATATATTATCTTTTTTGTTTCAATGTTAATTCTTGGATGCTTAAAGGTTAATATGAACTTGTTCGTTTGGTACCTCGTGGAAAAAGGACCCAACCGCGCAGAAGCAGATGTTTTTAAAATTGATGACTGAGAAGATTATGAAGCTAATAATAGCCATATGTATATAGGAAACGGGTGATTTCTGCAAATACAACAATTCTGTCTATATAAGAAGTTTTGTGTGCACTAGGGTTCTCAGATGGAGGAGTGTGCTGTAACACACTGTTGCTAAATGAGAGTAACAGCACAAAAAAAGGAATTGTTGTCATCCAGGGGATCTCATAACATTTACAAAGAAAAAATCTGAGGAAAAGCAAAATGCTGGCTAGGGTAAGTGGTGTAATAGATATTTAGCATCAAATTATCAGTGGAGTTAACTGTGCATCATCTAGGTTTTTGTTTTTGAGGCAGGAATTATCTTCACCTGAGCCCATCATGATGACACCCTGATGTTGCCAGATCTCTGAGTACAGTTAAATAATACCCTCTGGAGAAGAAATAACACTGCATACCTAGAAATGAAAAAAAGGACTTGTGTCATAACTGTGTAGAAATATAAATATGGCCCATTCAAGTGGCAATTTTGAAGTTAGTTACCTAAGTTGCAAGTTAACATTTTCCTATGTGTGTTGTGATTTTTGGGCGCTTTACTTTTGAAATAATATGAGTGACTCAGAATACCAGCTCTCTATAGTACCTTAAACACAACCTAAAAAACATAACCTAAAAGCTGAGGCTAATTGTTCTGGTGGCGCAAGCTGTGTGCATGTCTAGCAACATGGAAGTTAAAAAAAAAAAAGGAAGACTGCCTGTGCAAAAGTGTTTTAACAATCAGAAGTAAGGGGAAACTGAAAAAAATACAAAGCAAGCTCCCTCCAGATGAAAAGAAAGATGATGCAAATTATATTTAACATTAATTTAATGCAATTATATTTAACATCTGACAGATAGAAATACAACTGTATGAAGTGGTTGTTGGCTCCTACAGAGAAGATAGGACTGAGGAGCTGTCTTGCTCAGGAAAAGAAAAAAACAGACATTCTAAAGCTGCAATAAAATAAATGCAGGATAAACTACCGATAAGATATTGTTTTAAAATATTTTCCACCCTATATGTCCCATGAAATCGGATCCAGTAATGGTCTTTCATGTACAAAACTGAGCAGTTCCTTGTAAATCATTATGCTGAAGTATTAAGATGTTAAGAGCTACTGGAGAAAAAGTGGACATCTAATTTACCCTTATTATTAGCTAATGTGGACAGATGCCAGGCTAGTCTGGAGGAGTCATAAAACCACAGCATGGACTGGGATCAAATGCCTGATGGTGGCCTGAGTGTTTTCTAATTGGCAAGTAGGTCATGTCCCATCTGGTTTATATTAGTATTGTTCCACTGACTCCAGTGGAGCTGCAGTAATGTGCAGCACCTGAAGACTCAGACCTGTGTAAAGACATTGGAAATTTTCAATGGAAGGATTAATTTGCAACTCCTTAGTGGCATGCTGCGCTCACAGACCCACATCCCGCTCTGCCACAGTGGGTGTGCCAGCGAGCTGCAGCACTGGAGCTCTTCAGGGGCAGCGCTAGCAACAAGGGCACAGCCCACAGCACCTGCACATGGAGAGCAAGGCAGGGATGGTGGCAGCAACTGGGGACAGTCATGGTCCAGCTGTTGTCCTCATGCAGCTCTTTTCTCAGGAGCTGATCCAAGGCTGGCACCATCACAGAGCTGGTCAGGGTCGCTGGCAGACTCCCCAGTGCAGTGGGAAGACTGCAGAGCTTTTTGGGGTCCTTGGGTCCAAGAGTAAGTTGATACTAATGATGACAAGCTAAAACTTCTCAAATAAAGATTAAATTCTTTTAAGGTGCTTTTTTTTTATTTATATGATCAGCTGGTTCACCATGTGTAGGGATCAGAAGCACACAGCAGCAGCTACTAGTGTAAATTGCTCCAGCATCTTCTGAGGGACAAACACATTCCCTTCTTCTCTCATAAGCCAAAAGGTTTATGACTGGGAATCTCTGTAGAATAATCAAGGTGGAGTAAAGGGCATGTATCCTCCTAAATTGTCAGTTCATCGTGCTTACTTTGGATGTCTTGACCTGCAAGAAAGCTTATGAACAATTTGCCATTATCTATTCCTGCTATTGATGAGCATTTATAGTGACATTTTTTATTCTACTCTACCTGATCTCCCTACTTATCGATTAATTTACTTCCAAGTGAGAACACAATTAGCAAATTTTCAGTATCTGGCTCTTTTTTAGTTTCCCCATTGAAACTGCCTAAAAAAAAATTGCTGAAGACTCATTTTTAACTAGCTTTAAAACACGAATTTATTGCTATAGTTTTAAGTTTGAGAAGGGGGGCCTCTCTTCTTTTTCTTGCCCTTAGAGTAACCACTAATATAAAACTTCCAAGCTACTCAGTTCTCCTAAGTTTGTGTTTCATCATTACTAATGACATAAAGCAGTTTGTAACATTTGCAAGCAATATTTTGCTTTCCAAAAATCTCCTTGGTAAAGCTTAATTGTTTGGTAGAGTTAAGCATATAAAACACACTTATGAATACAACACACAGAGGACAGAATATATGGAGTTACACAGTCCCCAGGGCTTGAACACTCTTAAACCAGATGCTTTAGCAAGATGCCATTAACATGCTCAGGCCAACCCTCCCGCTCACACCTTCCCCCAGCACTGCTTTGCTATCACCCTATGCATTCAGCAGGGCTGCAACTGGCAATTTACTTTCCAGCCTAATCTTATCTTGCTGGTTTGGCCACACCTTTCTCTCCCAGCCGTGATACTGGCTGTCCCGGGCTTGATAAATTGAGGATGACAAATCACACATGACAGCAAGCCAAGTGGAAGGAATAGAATCATTGAAAGACATGCACATTAAAGCTGTGTATGAATAATTTAATAGGCACTTGAAGAAGAAATCAGGGTAAGATTTCTGCTATCAATACAGAAGCATTTGCTCCTCCAGATTTCATTAGTGCCAGCCCTCATTCAAACTTCCTTTCTGCAAAGGCTGCAGGAAGCCTGCTGACAGTGATCCCTTGCCTTGTGCTTCCTGTGGACTTTATCCATGCGGAAGCCATACTGGACCACACCAGAATTCTCAGGGAGGTCTGAAGTGGTGCAGGCAGCTGTGTCTGGGCTTGCTGGCATTCCAGCTGTGCTGGCTCCACACTGCCAGATGGGGTGTGGCAGCACCACAGGGCTGTGTGGGAAGGATTTGGTACTGTGGGAGAGGGGAAGGAGGTTGGGATTGAGCTGACCTGGAAGATACTTAAGTGAGAACAAAGTATTGTGCAGGTGGAGAAAGGCTGACCTTGTAAAACTCTGCTCAATGCCCTGAGCTCCTTGTTCCTCATCCTTTCACCTTTGCCCAGGCACATATGAGAATGACTTCCTAGGACTTTAGAAACTGTACGTCTGTAGCAAAACTTTGCCTCTTGGGTAGTTGCCTGTGCACTATGAAAGCTAAATCTGAAAACAAGAATCACAACTAAGCAGGTATAGAATTGGCTGTACGATGTTTTTTTTATGACTATAAAACACTATGTCAGCATATTTCTGTTTTGAATTAATTGCTTTTCTAATCCCTAATTGTTTTATGACAGATGAAATTGCCTGACTGGATGCCAACATGTATGAACTACTAAATGGTTCTTGCACCTTATTTTATGGTCTGACCTCTGCTTTGAAACAAACTGCCTACTAAACAAAATAAGTTTCCTTGGTTTTCTGATGACACGTATATGTGGATTTTGAGAAAGGAAAGCAGGCGTGGCAGTAAATTCAGAAATCACGAAAGGAAATATGTTGTGGTTATTTTTTCTTCTTTCTGTAATACACATAGCAGTAGACCCACTGAAACACCTTTCCTCTCCTGATTTAGTTTATCTGGGCTTGTCTGCATGTGGCTATAGTCTTGCCAGTTTATACAAAGCTCTAGGGTGTCACTGCAGATGATGCTCCATGTCACATCCCCTCTTTTTCAAGCGCTTCTCACACTCCCATCTCAGATTCGCATCCAGATGGTAGAGCAGTGGGATGCTCTCAGGAGGCCCTTGGGCTTTGCCATCATCCGGTGAGCCCACAGAAAGCACCCCTTGGTCTTGCACTATACCGCAAGCTTTGCATCTCTCCTGTGCCTGCAGCTACCCACAGCTCCTGGTGCGCTGCTCTCGTGGCTGTGCGTGCACAGGCTGAAGATATGCTGTTTCAGGAAACGATTTCTAAGGGTGGCAAAGGTCAGGCTCTGCATTCGCCATTACATGCCCATGGTTTGCAGCGATGTTTTTGTCAAGAGTAATCATTCTTTGTTGCCAAACTTTGCTGTCGAATTGGCGCTTGGCTCTTATTACACAGAGAAAATTTTTCTTGTGTATGTCCTCACTTGAGTGCTTGCTGCTTTATTTGTGCGGCTGACGCAAGGTCACCCATAGTACAGAAAAATTTTCTTTCAATGTCTGACTCAGGGCATCAAATTAGTTTTATTGAAACTGTCTGAGTGCACAAACCCAGGGCCAGAGCAGGGTCCACCAGCCTCCTGCTCTGAACACCAGGCACACACCTGCACCCCTTGCAGCTGGGTGTCCTGGCCTCCTCTCTCAAGTCCTAATTCCTCATCTCTTTTACATGCGGTCAGACATGGTGCTCCTTCCTGACTTGGAAAGAGAAATTTTGGGTGATCACATTTACGGCTTGGTATCTGCTGACCTCCCACAAGATCTCTTTTAGTATTCTTGTGTTGAACTATGAATAAATAAATAAACAAACATACAAATAAATAAATAAAGCCTTTTGGCAAAATGATTATTAAAAAGGAGGTGCCTAAGAAAGCATTTTTGGTGATATTAAGCAAAGGTGAGCAGGGATGCTGGAGCCTCACAGCTGTTCTGCAATGTAGTCTTGGCTAGTGCAGCAGATGGCACCAGCCTGCTAGCTGGATGTACAGGCTCGGGTCAGAGTCTGGTGTAGTCTTGGGGCTTTCTGGTCACCAAAGTTCTCGTTTTGAGAGTTAAAATGATGGGCTGCAGTCATAATGCCTCTGGCCTTCCACGTTCCCTCTTCTGCTTGTGCCCATTTGACCTGTCCCTCTTCCCATTGTTTCTATGTCAGGTGAGGCTGGATTTGGTTTTTTTCCATTCTGGTTTAAGAAAAAGGGTGAGTGCTTTTGAAAGGCTTGACCGTCCCGCTCAGCTGATTGAGCCATTTAAATGTGGAAATACTTTCCCTGCGTTTGCTTCCAGCTCTGTAGCTGAGCTTGCGAGACGCTGCAGCATGAGAGGTGGGCAGCTATGTCTCCATGCCTTTTGCTCTGTACTTCTGGTTTTAGAGTTGCGGCGCTCTTCTAACAGCAGTATGAGAACATCTCTGATTCCGCAAAAATCTGTTCCTGCGTGGAGGGGTGCATGCGGTGAGAAAAAATGTATGTACCTCCCCGTCGGGGAATCGAACCCCGGTCTCCCGCGTGACAGGCGGGGATACTTACCACTATACTAACGAGGAACTGTACGACTGCGGATGCCGCAGCAGTGCCTACATTGTGTTGGTGGCTGGCGGCCCGACGGTGGGCCGACCCCGCCCCTTCGGGCCAACCATGCCGCGGGGTGAGCCCACCCCGCCCCTCCGCGTTGCACGCCGGTAGCTGTAGTTCCCGGCGCGGTGCCCCCCCCGGCGGGCGGAGGGCGGCACTACAGCTCCCAGGGGCCGGCGCGCGGGCCGGCCCCGCTCCCTCCCCGCGGCGGGCGGGGCGGGCGCGGCTCTGCGGGCGGGCGCGCGGGGCTGGCAGACGGCGCGCGAGCGATGGCGGACCCGAGCTCGTTCTCGTCGCCCGCGTGCTGCCTCACGCGGCACCTCCACCTGCGCTGCCGCGCCGACTTCGGCGCGCGGGCGCTGCGGGGCACGGCCGCTCTCACCGCGCGCGCCGAGCGCGAGGCGCTGCGCTGCCTGGTAACGGCGGGGGGGGCTGAGGGTGAGGGGAGAGGAGAGACCCCCGCGGAGCCCGCGCCGACACCGCCTTCCCTCACCTGTCTCCCGCGTCCTTCCCCTCCCACGGCCGGCGTCTCCCGGTCCTTCCTGCTCGCCTTCCTTCCCTCCCACCGCTTGGCCCTCCCCGGACCCCCCCGCTCGGCGGCTGACAGCGCCCCGCAGCCCCCGGTTCCCGCCTGTCCCCCCGGAGCCGGCGCGGTGGGCAAAGGAAGGGCAGAAATGTGTCTTTTCCCGTTGAAACGGCGAAGAGGGTGTTGCCGAAAAGATGGGAATAAATCACTGGAAAACTACACTTAGGGCTTTTTCATCTGTGTGTTTCGTTATGCCAGCTTCTTTCTCGGTTATCTATGCAAATAAACGTATCAGCCTCTTTAGCTCCTCTTTATATGTGAAGTTTGGGGTTTATGGGCTTTTTCTCATGCTGACTCCATAAAATTCTTATGCGGTCGGCACTTAGTTTTTAAGAAAAAACCCCAATCTTGTAAGCAATTAAAAGTAACACTTCCCTCGAGCTACAAATGGGACTGCTGCACTATTTAATTCATCTTCTGTTGAGTGAAAGCCTGGATTCACAGTGTCTTGTTCCAGGATGGAAGCCTTGGCAGGGGCTTTTATATCGTTTTGCACTTGATTGCAGTACTGTGAAGCCCGCTACCTTCATAGTTCACTTAGCAAACTCCTGTCTCTGCTTCCATGATCAGAAGTTGGATTTTTTCCTCTTTCTCTTCCAGTTTTCCCAGTTCCGTGCTGCTCTCTTAAAATGCTGGTTCCCAGTTAGGCAGTTTTTCTGGTTTTACGTAGTAAATACTTTTTCCTTCAGAGAGACTTGTGATCAAGATTTCATAAATATGGCATTTATTAATACTCTATCTAACAGGTACATATTGTTTTCTTCATTGCAGGTTTTGGATACAAGAGATGTACAGGTATTTAAAGTGACCGTAAATGGACAGGATGCACAATTTGCTTTTGGGGAAAAGCACAGTTTCAAGGGGACCCCCCTGGAAATCACGTTTCCTAAGGAACTAAGAAGGTATACACCTTTGTCTGTTCCTTTAGGTGGTTTCCAAAATGCACTATATAAGCCTATAGGGTTGTTGTGTAAAGCTTGCAGAGGCACTTAAATTAGGGTGTTGCATTCATTTGCTATGATCTTGTAGATTAATTTGATATTTGGCTTTCATTAGCCAAAACTTTGGGAGTCTTTTTACCTACTCCCAGGTCATACATCATGTACGAAATTACTTGCTAAACTGAGTAGCAAAATAATGTGTAATGTATCAAAATTTTTCCAGTGCTTCTCATCAGTAATTCGGCTTCAACTACTTGAATTCTGTCTTTTCAGAGTTGCTACAGTGTAGTACCTACAGAGTTACAGCCCAGAGTTACAGAGTTTGCCATTCTTTTACACAAGGGCTGACTCTGCATTTCTGTAGAACTTCGGGTTACCACTATGATTAGATAGAAGCATATTTTCAAATAATAAAAGTTTTATTGTGTTGACTACACTAAGTCCCTGAAAACTGGACTTGAGTTTTTGCAGCATGTTGGAGAATGAACTAACCATAAGTCTACCTCTTAAATTCCATGAATTTAAAGGTTGTTGCCAAATTACAAGATGCTTTTTTGGTGGTTTGCTTTACGTATTGTGACTCCATGGTATCTTACCCCTCTATGGTGCCAAAGCTGTGATTGTATGGGGAAGTTTCCTTGTTTGAATTAAGGTACATACTAAGTTGCTTCTTACTGTTTGTGTTTCAGAACTAGTTACTACCTCTAAAAACTCTTGTCTGGTCTCTAATTTTTTTGTTCATGTTATACTTTGAATTAATGCAATTTAGAAACACACAAAATGTGAAAGAGAAAGGAATGTTGTACAATAGCTGTCCCTTCTGGGAAACACTTATGATCTAATATGAAACTGTACAAATTACGTACTTGAACAAACAGTCCACACAAAAATGTAGGGCTGTTTCTTTTGTTTGACTTTCAGATGCCTTTTTTTTTCTTGTTAGTGCTAAATTTCCTTGTAAGAAGAAAAGGGGAGTTAGAGTTATGAGTTGTGA
The DNA here is from genome assembly GCF_003031625.1 of Empidonax traillii. NCBI lineage: Eukaryota > Metazoa > Chordata > Aves > Passeriformes > Tyrannidae > Empidonax > Empidonax traillii. The sequence goes on along the minus strand of NW_020955403.1, from coordinate 180,818 downwards.
CTGTAAGAATTTATAATTTTGTATGAGATATAGTCCCCCATGTAAGTATCAATACAACGGCGATAGGAAAGGGTAGTAGTTGCAACTGACAGTCTGACTGTTCAGAAAGCAATGTGTCTTTATGGTAATATGAAGTATTTTCTCTTTTCTTTTTGAATATGTACTTTGGAATGCTGGTTATAAACCAGATATGTGTACTTGGTCAGCTTATCTAATGTCCAACTCCTCTGATTAGCTGCAGTTTGTTCTGGTTTATGGTTGGATTGTTTATTCCAGAAGGTTTCACGTATAACCTGGAACTTTCTGAGAATAGAAGAAATTCTGCATGCTTTTGGTGTCAGTGGTGGTTAAGACGTGGTCTTAATAAATAAATGTATGAGTGAATATGAATGTGTCAGGTTTGCATGTGTTCTCTTATTAGCAAGGTGATACCTGTCTTTCACAGAACTTAGTTTTTACTTTACACCAATTCTGAAACCCTGAATAAAATTTGAACATTTTTTATTTTTCTTGTTAACCCTACTGTTAGTAGGGATTTTCAGTCATTACTGAAATTTTTCGGGTTGTTTTTTTTTCTGCTTAAGGATCATACTTACAGAACATTAACATCAGTAGCAAAATCTAAATTTTTTTTATTTACAGAGTACACATTGTGTTAATTTTGTATTTTCTTACATAGGGTTTTGCACTTTTTTGTTTGAGCATTGTAGTGGGTTTTTTATATGTATATGTGTAATGTTAGATAGTTGTGACAGAACTGTATATATGTAGCTGGTCCAAATAGTTTAAAGAAAAAGTCCTTGTTCTCCTTGAAGAGAGGAAAGAAAAAATTTATGGTTAGTAAAAACAATAATAGAAGTGTTTTGACATAAAATTGAAATAAACTGTCTAATTTTTACTATCATAATTGAAAGAGAAAGTGTTTCTTAGTATGCTACGTGTTCTTATTTTAATGCATTTGAGACAGTGCCACAGACCTATTTTCCAGAAGTCTTTGTAGAGGTATTTCAGTGTGATCAGGATTTGTGTCAAAACACTCTATGTTCTTTATTACACAGGGGACAAGAAGCAATTGTTGAAATCTCTTTTGAAAGCTCTCCAAAGTCTTCAGCTCTCCAGTGGTTTACTCCAGAGCAAACTTCTGGAAAGAAACATCCATTTCTCTTCAGCCAGTGTCAGGTTGAGTTTTGTTTTCTTTTTTAAGCTTGTTTGCATGCCACTATAATTTTCCTCTGGTTTCTACAGAGCTGGGGAGGAAGTCTGCTAAGGGAAAGTACAGTAGCCCATAACTTCTAATTGTGCATGTCAAAGGTCCTAAAGGGAAACACTTAATGCCAGGATACTGATGAGATTTTTATTATATGTTTGCAGTTTAATAATTCTGTAAGTGCTTTATCCTCTCCAGTATACTGATGAAGAACATACAGTATTTTGTAATCAATATATGTGGCTACTGATCTGTCTTACCTACCATTATTTCTTTTACAAAAGCCTTAACTATGAAAACTGCTGTCAGCTATAAATGATAGGAGTATTGCTTTGGAGAGAATGAATTCTCTGGAGGAGCTGGATTGATTTCCACAGTAACATTAATTGATTTATTTATAGTCCTCTACATTAGAAAGACTGTTATGTTTTCATAACTTTTTTCTTTTCTCCCTCTCTAGGCTATCCACTGCAGAGCCATCTTTCCATGCCAGGACACACCTGCCGTGAAACTAACCTACTATGCAGAGGTAGATGAACCCAAGTCAATGTATGTCTTAACTAAAGACAACTGCAACAATGGGTGAATTTATATTGGGGATTTTTTTGTAGCTGTCAGCATGTGGCCTAAAATAAAAACAGAGAATGTTGACTTTTAGCTTAATGTAAGAGCCAAGAACTGTGTATCTTCCCTGTAGTACTTCTCTAGCTTTTCTGTTTTCTGATATATATATAAACTCTTTTCATTCACACATATCTATTTCCAAAAGAAAGAAGTGCAGTAGGAAGAAAGAAACAAGTCCTAAAATTAAGAAGAATGGACAGTAAGATGACAAAGAGTGCTGTAGCATAAAAATACTTGAAATTACTCTTATGTAGTCCTTTAAGTAATATATTCTGCTACATAGTTAGGGGATCTTTGCAGTTCGATAGTTTGATTGTTTTAAGGAATCAAAAAGCAAAATGTGCAATATGACATTATAATTCTGTTGTCTGAAGGAAGTGAGACTTTTAACTTCTGGTGGAGGTAATCCTTCAGCTTAATTAAATATTGCCAGTCTTCAAGACAAAATTTTTCACGTGCCTTACATTTTACTTGGCGGAGGTGACTTACCAACAGAACTGTCTGGGCTACTCTTTGTTATCACTTTGTTAGCACTGCTTCTAGTCTGTTATGTAACCCTGTGTACCACCTGCACTGCTTATAGTTGGGTAACCTTTCAGATATCCGTTCCGAAAGAGCTGGTGGCTCTCATGAGCGCTAATCGTGATGGAGAGATGCCTGACCCAGAGGACAGCAGTCGAAAGATATACCGTTTCAGTCAGAATGTAAGTGCTCCAGGAGAGTACATGGATGCCCAAGGTCTTATTCCTGACTCATGCAGTTCACAGTCACTTCAGAGATGGTATTGATGTCATCAGAAATCATGTGACTACTCATGGTGGGTCTTTGCTATTCTAGAAATAGGAGGTATTATGGATCTGGAGATCCATAATATCTCGTATTTCAGATACCTCAGATCTTGTTCTGAGAAGACAACCAGTAAGTGCTGGCAGTGTTTACTGGTCTTTTTTGGCATTCCCAGAAAAGCCAGATTTGAGTTTTGAAAATATTTGGTGTGCTCAAAGCTAGTCTTGTCAAAACCCCTTATGTCTGCGCTGATTCTTGGAAAATAATGCAGATGCAAATAACACGGGAGCAAGTTTTGGAAAACATATGCTGCAAATGTTAAGCTCACGAAGATCTTGGCAGTGAAGCTCAGCGTTGGAATCAATTTTTAGCTTAAAGTTAGGCAAATTCTGACAGTAGAGATCTTGAATTATTTTTTTTTTTTTTAATGTGAAAACTTTGACTTCTATGGAAAGTATCTTCAGGGAATTAAATATTAATGTTCTCTGGATGAAATGCTATTAAGTGGTGCAGCTATTTTAATGATTCCACTGCTCATAAAGAGGCAGTCTCAATTTACTCTTCTGACATTTTTGTTCTCACAGGTTTTTGGGTTACAGTTCTGATGTTTATGGGATCTCTTGGTGATCCTAGTTCATTTTGCTGAACAAGCAGATAAAATTAACCTAAGTTGGAAATATAAATTGTTTTTATAGAAGATCTGGGCTGCTGAGAGACTTAATGATTGCAAGGAGGGATGGAATTGTGTGATTAGAGGAGAGGAGGGGAACGTACTCTGAACGGCAACAGCTCTTAGGTTTCACAGAGCAACCAAATGAAACCCAAGGGAGGCAAGAGGGCAGAGAGGGAAAAATAGTTACCTCATCTGAGAGCTCATTAATATGCAATGTTTTGCCTTCTCTGTGGAGACAAAACATTTGCCACTCACAGTCTAGTACTTAAGGCTTCTATGTTGTGTGTTATCCAGAGCTCTGTGTTATCTAGAAATAGGTTGTTAAGTTTGGTGAACCTGTACACGGAATAACATTTAGTCTGATTGAAATTGTATGACACTTCCTAATATAGAAAACGATTATTTTCTAGACAAGACGTTTTTCTTTTAACAAAAAATTGCATTAAGCACAAAATATATAAATGGAAAAAGACAAGCGTGTTTCCTGAGATGAAAGAGGCAAATGCATCAAGCTCTTGGATATGTATGTGGGCTGAGCTTACCTAAAACTATTTTTTTTCGCTCTTGCGTGGGCAGGCTGGTAAGAAGTGTAGTGGAGACCAGCCTCTGTAAAAATGAGTTTACAACCCAAGAGCCATTGACATTTGAATTTCAAAATGTCAGAATAGCAAATTGGACATAAAAATATAGGGATATATTGGCAATTTTTTAATAATTTGTCTGTTACATAAATCAGTGGACTTTGTTCCTTTCAAGAATATGTTCTGTGGGTTAATAGGTAAAATTAAAACACACATGATGATACAGGTATTTTAATAAATTATATTTAAATGGTTTAGGGATAACGGTGGAAAAAAATTTTCTGTAATGTTGTCTCTAACTAATTATGGTGTAAAGTATTACTTGTTTAACAGTGTTAATCAGATAAAGTGGAACTCTTACAGGGATGACTGTATTATCCCCTTTTCTTTCCAGAGCACTTGGAGAAAACATTTCTCTAAAGATACTCCAGTTTGGAGTTTTTTCATAAAAATAACAAATACTCAGAGTTTATCTTAATTACAAACATGGAAATCAAACACATAAATTTTGATTTTTCCAGAATTCTTTATATCCTTAAATATTCTTGTTTATTTCATTAAAGGTCTTCCTGCACCTTTCTGTGTGATAAAACTGCCTATTATCCAAACAATGTCTCTTACCTTCTCCTTCCATAAAATTTAATTGAATGGGAATGAAAATGGGAAACTGACTTTCTTTTGAACAGATACCAAACCAGCAGCATTTTTGTATTCATGTTTTTTCAAACAGAGACGATACTTACAGCTTTGTGGCTTTTGCATGAAGCCTCTTTGAAGCAAGTACATCCTACAGAATATCATTTGGGGAGTAAAAAATTAGGGGAGTGCCTTTAAAAAAACAATCTCTGCCTTTAAGTTAGGAAACTGTAGAGGAAAATTTCTTTATTTACATATCTTTGTTTTTCTCTGAATCAGCGGTCTTGATAAATCACATCGCAAATAAGATTTCTTTTTTTTCCCCATGTTCTTCAATAGGTTCCCATACCTTGCTACTTGTTTGCTTTAGTGGTTGGAGCTTTAGAAAGCAGGTGAGTGAATCTGCACAGTACAAATATTAATAACCATAATAAATCTTCAGAGTTAACTTTTTAAAAAATTTGTTTCTCAGTCTTTCTTCTGGTTTTAAAAGGTCTTAAAGGTTTGGTTAGCCTGTTTGTATCAGACTGCAGGTATCTTGATTTGCTCTTGCATAATCCTTTTACTTTTGCTGTAAGTTAGAGAAATTGCCCGAAGTGTTTGGAACTGAAAAAGCTCTCAGGGGTTTACAATTTAGCACAGGAAATAGATCTTCTTTCTCAGGCAACAGATAAGCCTTGCCATGTACAAAAGGCAGATAAGTACAGCTTCAGCTTCATTTCTTATCTGGCCAGGGTTGTGTTAATCTAGGGCATAATAATGCATTTATATTAGGGCTTTACAGCATTTAAAAATCTGTAAGTGGTTTTCCTATTCTTTTGTGCTGAACAGTGGACACATGTTGTTTGTTTTGTTTGCTAAGGTTTTACTTCAGCAGTGGAGAGAAAAAACTAAGACTAATAAGTTTCTTCTGCAACATCAGTTACTGTATTAGTTTCCCATAGAATAATTTCTGGTCCTAGTGTCTTATTGGTGTTTACTTTCAACAGAAAGATTGGCCCAAGGACACTGGTGTGGGCTGAAAAGGAGCTAGTGGATAAATCAGCCTATGAATTTTCTGAGGTAGGTAATCAACAACAGCAACAACAAAAGTTTTGTAAACTATTTCACGTAGTATTGGAAAAGGGGCAGACTGGGGTTAACCATTTTCTTCATCTGTAGCTCTTGTTTCTCTACCTCCCACTCCCAAAAATATTTGCAGCACAAAATTATTACTGAAAGTGCATATTGATACAGTCTTGTACTCATTTTGCATGTGGGCCTCACCATGGTGACAGAGTATGAAAGATAATAATAATAATTGCTTGTTATTTGTTCAGTGTTTGTAGTCAGAAATCATCTTAGAAACTAATGTGGATTCTTGTTTCAGGCTGAAGCAATGCTGAAAACAGCAGAAGATTTAGCAGGACCTTATGTATGGGGACAGTATGACTTGTTAGTCTTACCACCTTCTTTTCCTTATGGTGGTATGGAGAATCCTTGTCTTACTTTTGTAACTCCAACACTATTGGTAAGTATAACAGCGATAAGCAAGCCCTAAGGATAAGTTGACTTTTATCCATCAAGTGATGGATATTAATGTACAAATTGGATTAATTTTCTTAGACAGACCTATTCCTACCTCCTTTGGAGTTAATGATCATACAAGAAACTGCCTTAAGTGAGGCTTACTTGAACTGACAACTAACTTGTCTTTTCTTTTTGTTAGGCAGGTGATCGCTCTCTGTCAAATGTAAGTCCGAAATAGTTTCATGTCTTTTGTTCTAAGTAAATTCCAGAAAACTGGAGATGTATGTATTTCACATAATGGACAGATGGTGCCTGTATGCATAGGGAGTTGACTGAGGTTAGCTGCTCTGTAGCTCTTTTCCTGTCCTGTTAAACCACAATACCTGTGTATAGATATGTTTAAAAACCACAACTGAATTGGCCTCATTGAAATTGTTTGTAGGGAACTTCTTCCTCTATATGTGTGTCTATGAACTAGAACTCATATTATGTACAATTTTCTTTAAAGTGCAAATAATGAGTACAATTTGAGCAATTTTTTTTTTTTAAAGTTGAGTGCTCTGAGTATCATTTTATTTCATATGTCTTTCTACTAGACTGAGGTACTGCAAAAGCAAAAAAAAAAAGATTGTCTTATACCAAGAATACTGAAATATTTGCCATTGGACTTTTTAATGTATTGTGCATCATTAGCCTTTGAGGAGTGACTTCCAGTTTGATATTTTGGAAAATCACAGCACTGCAGAAGTTGTTTAGGTTGGAGAGTAATACTAGTCCATCACTTGGTATTCTGTATTCTGAAATGTGATTTCATAAACAAGTTACCCACACCAAGCTACCAGAGGATTTTTGTTGATCAGTGTGGCTCTGTGACTTGCAGGCTGGGCATTAAAAATTACTTCTGTAGAAGGTTTGTTAGGGGAGTTAGTCCTCTACTTAAAATTTATGTGGATAGGTCTACAAAACTGTGAATGGTGGCTGGCTTTGGGAATGTAATGTAGTAGAGAAGATCCCATCAGGATTTTATTCTTTCTATTGGGATTTGATGTTCCTTTTCCAGAGGAATCTAAATGGTAGATTTGTTTTCTGTGTTTTAGGTTATTGCTCATGAAATCTCTCATAGCTGGACAGGAAACTTGGTAACCAACAAAACATGGCAGCATTTTTGGTAGGTATGATGTTCAGTCTCGGTAAAGAGACTGCCCAAATTCATTTTGCCATCCTACTGGTGCTGACTTTATCAGTGTATTTCCAGGCTGAATGAGGGTCATACTGTATACTTGGAACGTAGGATCGGTGGTCGGTTGTTTGGCGAGCAGTTCAGGCACTTTCAAGCCCTAGGAGGTTGGAGAGAACTGCAGAATACGGTAAATATTTTTAAAGTTATCATAACTTTATGCTTAAGCCTATATCTAAATTAAAACAACTGTTATCATGTGTTTCCCACAAATAAAATTCATTGAGTCAGCTTTCCTAATACTTTCTTATTAGACGATAAACAACTTTGATTCCAAGATGTGTGATTGCTTCCCAAGCTCAATATACAGATGAGATAAAGCTTTTTAAACTGTTTTAAGCTGTTCTGTAAGAATTAACATCTTTACAGACTCTCCTCCTTATTCTGGGTATGGCTAAGTTGCAGTGTTAACTGGTTGCCGTACTGTCAGGCAACTGAATGCTTGTCAAAATCGTCTGCTTGCGTGACCTTCCAAATTTCCAATGCCTCATGCAAGTAACTGATTTTTTTTTCCCCGTATACTGCATTGAAGTTGAGCATATTCCAAATCTCTTACTGTCTAAAAGGGTTGTTTAGTTTTGTGTTTAGATAGCATAGTCAAACCTTAGGTTTCAGATTTTCAGTCTGTGGTATTTCCAGCCCTCTCATTTTGTTTGGTGATTACCTGGTTTACTATGAATATTTTCTCCTCATATTTTTTCCTCATATCAACCATTTAAATAAGATGGTTAAATAGTGTATTAATAAAGGGATACATATAGATGGTTTAATAGGTGCTCATGGTTGTGACAGCTGGAGCACAAGGTGATTGATCCTAACATCTTTCTGTTCATTACGCAATCAGGCACTGATAAATGAGAAAAATTTTAGTAAACTATGTTTTGTGCATATTCTGAACTTCAGGAAAAAGAATGAGAGAGAATGCTTTGTCTTAGTTTTGGATGGTTTATACTTCATGGAGAGAATTAGTAGTGATTTGGAAGAGTGCTAGTTTTCCTAGATGAATATCTTTTCTTGTGTTTTTTGACACAGATAAATACTCTTGGAGATAAAAATCCTGTAACAAACCTTGTCCTTGATCTGGATGTAGATCCTGATGTTGCCTTTTCATCTGTTCCATATGAGAAAGGCTTTGCTTTGCTTTTTTACCTTGAACAACTTCTTGGAGGACCAGGTAAGTGTTACTCAGACCTTATATATTATTGTTTTCCATCTTAATTTCAAATACTGAAACAATTTGTTTTTTAACCGTTAGATGTCTTCATGGGCTTCTTGAAGGCTTACGTTCAGCAGTTTGCTTATAAAAGCATAGTAACGGAGGACTGGAAGAAGTTCTTGTACTCCTACTTCAAGGATAAGGTTGAGTAGTATTTAAAACTAGTTGCTTGAAACCTTTTAATTATGTAAATTATGGTATGGCTCATGATTTATCGTCTTTAAAGACCAGTCTTTATCTTTCTTTATTTCAAGATCTTAGTACGATGTGATCTGGAATCTTGTAAAAATAGGTTTGCATTATGATGCCTTTTTTTTTCTTTCCATAGAAGGGAATATTTTGTTTTGAAGTAATCTATATGGGATTCTCCAGGGAGCAGTGTTAACAAAGGAAAAAAAAGGGTTGAAACTAGATTTCATAGGGTATGCTTTTCTCAAAAAACAATTGCAACCAAACAAAAAACCAACCAAACAGAAAAGAACAACAACAAAACCCGTAATCACATTTAAAATTTAATAAGATTTTGTGTTGCTTTGTAGGTAGATATTCTTGATAAAGTTGATTGGAACTCATGGTTTCATGCTCCAGGAATGCCACCAGTGAAACCTACGTAAGCTGCATTCTTCTAAAGTTCATCTTTTCCTTCTTCAGATTACATGTGATTTTTCCAAACAGTCATGAAACAGTTTGTGAACAGGGTGAAAGTCTTCTTACAAACATGTTATTAGAAAATGCCCCACTACTATATAGGAGAAAAAAATGTCAGTTAACATTATCAGTTTTTTATTCTGGTGGAAATTCATTTTGCTTTGAAAGTTGCCAGGAAAGATTGTTTTTTTCTGGCACTTTGTTACAACAGTATTCTCTTTTCAGCTTTAAACTGTAATATATGCATGAGCATATATGCTGAGAAGTATTAATTATTTTAGGAGTCTGTGCGATGAAGAGATAGTGTAATCTGTGCACAAAGTGCTTCTTACTAAAACTGAAATATATTTTGTGGTATCTTTTGTAAATTGCATTACAGTATTGAGTCAGGGCATGCAGTGAACAAATGCGGAGCCACTTGAGGAAAATTTCTAATCATTCTTGTAAAAAATATTACAGGAGCTTTTTGTGTTTCCAAAGTATGATCCTTTGTTTTTAATATTTGACAGGTATGATATGACACTAGCAAATGCTTGCGTTGCCTTGAGCCAAAGATGGATTGAAGTGAGTAGTTAAAGAATGCTGAGGTGTCTGTATCTTGTAAAGCTTTGTCGTACAAAGTGAGCCCTTCTTTTTGAAATCTATTGTTTGCTGAGAGAGAGTATGTGTTTGTGGTGATAGTTTGGCTTCCAGGGATTTTGTATTTTGTAGACTAGACTTTCTTCAAAGTTTGTGAATTAGCTATGACTTATGTTGGTGAAGTATGGTACATATTTTAACAAGGCACATAACCAGCTTCTAGTTAAACATATGTAGTAACTGAACTGAAAATATTCTTTTTGAGACCCTGGTAGTATGACTTAATTTAAAAACAAATGCCAGGGTATCTCTGCATCACTGATTATATTGTATCAGCAGTAGTTCTACTACGTTATAGTGGAATTATGCATTTCGCCTCAAAAACTGAAATACATAAGTAATAATAAGTAACTAATACCACATAATATTCTCCTAATTTTAACTGTTAAAAACATACAACTAATAGAGAATTCAGCATACCCTCCTTTTGTTAACTCTGTGGCTTTTCACTGTACTTGTATGCTATCTTTTAACTTTCTTCTTCTTAGTGTTACATTTTATAAAAAAAAGTATTTGATTTTTCACTTAACTAACAGAAAGACAGTGGAGATAAAAAGATCAGTGGAGAGAAAATAAGTGAAGAACACAAACATCAGTCAGCAGCTTAAGCCCCTCCCTTCCCCTTATTGTAACATCCTGCACAGATACAAATCAGTATCTTCTTTATGTGAAATGGCTCAACAGTAAGTGCAGATGTCAAAACAGAAAATTGCACCTTACTGTACTTTTTAAATACCTATTAAAAATTAAAAAATCATTCTCTTTTAGGCAAAAGAAAGTGACTTGGGGTCATTCAGCTCAGCAGACCTGAAGGAAATGTCATCTCATCAGTTAATTGAGTTCCTGGCACTGTTGCTTCTGGAGGTAAATGTGCACCTGGGGTGACTTGATTCTGGTGTCACAAAAGCAGACACAGAAGCCCTACTGTGCTTTGGAATTAAGTTGTTCGTCTAAGTTTTGCTAAATTAATCTGCTCTCAGCATACATGGTTATTAAAACCTTCAGCCTTGCCTCCCTGATTTATGTCTGGCTCTTCAGTTAACAAGCAACATATAGAGTATTTTGGATTGAAAGGTAAAAAGAAAACTATGAGATGCTTGAATTTGTCTGTATTTGGTGTTATAGCAAATAAGCTAGAAATCAAATGGAATAGAAATACTTTGTTTGGAATGTTTCAATAGTACTGGATGTGGGAATTAGCTGACATTTATTCCTTGCCTGTTCCCTAATACTGTGGAAAGGTGGAAGGAACAAATACTTGTTTGATTTCAGTTTCTTTGTAGCATCAGTCTTCTTGATTACCCTGTTTGTTTTTGAAGTAGTTGGCTTGAAGTGTTCCTCTGGCTTATTCTGACTGTGCAATTTCTTTTTCAGGCACCTCTTCCATTGTCACATGTCAAACGCATGCAGGAAGTCTATGACTTCAATGCTATACACAATTCTGAAATAAGATTCAGGTTAGTTCTAGTGTGGGCACTTTTCTAATATTAAATGCTTTCATGAAACAAAGTGTCCTGCTTCATAAATGGTCTGAGACATCCTTTGTACAGAGCTGGTGCAGGGTTTCGATTTGGTTTTGTTGCTGTTGTGGCTTTTTTTTAAGTTCATGTATGAATGTGCTTACCAGAGTGGTGTTCTGTTACTATGAACTCGGCAAATACGGTCTGGTAGAAGAATTCAAAGTGGACAGTGGATTAGCTGTGCTTTATTTTAATCTGTCACACTAGCAAAGGAACCTGACAACCCAGTAACTTATTTTGGGGGTGGTATTGAATAAAACAATGGTGAGCCTCTCTGTGAACAATCTTTCCAATATATAGTCAGCACCTGGTCTTCAGGACAGTTTTTCTGCTGATGTGCCAGTGTGTTTTTCAACGCAACTTGAAATTTTTTTTGTCACGTTTTATTGCTTACTATTATAAAGACTTTGTATCATTAAAAAAAGTAAATATCAAAGGGGAAATTTCTAAACAAGCAGTAAGTACTTCTGGCTAAATTGATTCTTTTGCCATTCTAATTTCTTCTGTTTTGTATTTACAATATTGTGTTTACATGTCAGTTCTTGGAAAAAGGTACCCAATTGGGACATAAGTAATCTCAATAGGTAGCTTGAAGTATTGGATATTTTGCTACTTTTACCTACTTGGGTACATTTAAAGTGTTCTGCCTTAACTGGGGAGGTTCTTTGTTTCTTGTTTAAAAAAACAAGTATTTTAAACATACAGTATAGTTCCAACTTCCTGTAACAAGATGAATTTCTTCTCTTTTTTTAAACAAAACAAGCAGCTTGTGACATTTTGTTTGGATTTTTTTCTGGTTTGTTTTTCAGGGTTTTTTTAATCAGTTGGCCAAATATGACAAGGGCTGTATAATCCAGCTCTAATTATGCGTGATGCAACTCGACACTATTGTAATATAAAAAATTACGTAGCTTCTGAAAATAATCAGACCATTTTGGAGGGACTCGGCTGCAATTTTTTCCTGTTTTACGGAAAAGTTCGCCTTTCTAATGTGCTAGTTAAACACTAAAAATTTTATGTTGAACTTAGCTGGAATCTCACTACCGTGATGACAGAGCAGAGCCCAGAGTGTTTATGGGAACAGACTTGAAATATAACCAACCACCACAAATGAAAAGTGCAGATTTTTTCTTTGCCCCCCCAGATGGCTGCGTCTCTGTATCAGGTCCAAGTGGGAAGAAGCTATTCCTCTGGCTCTAAAAATGGCAACAGATCAGGGCAGGATGAAGTTTACTCGACCCTTGTTCAGGTAAAAGTAATCTCCAAGTGGTAGGAGCTCATGCTGTGGCATTTCTAGTATAATGCAATGTATAATAGAAATGCATTTATGGTACGCATTTAAGTAATATAATAGAGAATTCTCTGTATACTGTGACCAAGCTTATCTTCTGAGGTGCTTTCCACTTGCTGACTCTTTTTCATAGAAGAAAGCTTAGTCCCAGTATGCACCTGAAGGCGAGGCTTTCAAGGGAAAAGTAAAACCTTGAGGAAATCCCTGTTGTACTATTTTTCTAGATTTTTGTGATGATACTTCCCCTCCCTCCTCCTTCTTTTACAGGGACCTTTACAGTTTTGACAAGAGTCGAGATCTGGCTGTCAAGACATTTCTGGAGCATAGACCCTCCATGCACCCGGTCACTTCAATGCTTGTGGGAAAAGACTTGAAGCAGGATCAGTGAAATATTCTTGTTGCTGAAAGAAGAGACTGCCCAAACTGTTGATATGTGTGATTGATTATGCCATTAAATGCTCTGCTGCTGTGGTGCTGATGTAGCTTAAAATTAATTTTCCAAATCAAATTCAGTACTTTCTATTTTTCATTTCCAAGTAAAGCAGCAAAATTGCTACATCTCTGGAACTGGAAGGATGTTTTTGTTACAAGCAAGTTTTAGCACACACAGAAACTGTTCTGAGATGTCAGTCATTTGTCGGTGATAGAATTGAAAAACATGAAAAATTAATTGGTGGATGGTATGACTCTTTGTGCACAGCATTCTTTTCCATAGCACGGTGGTTGAAACTTCAAGTATCTAAAGACTACAAAATAAATCCTTTCATTCCCTACTTGCCTGTGTATTGATCTGAGCAAAAAGTTTTGATTTAATACTTTTGTTTTATTTATTGTTTTGTTGTGGGAGAAATTTCTGAGTCCAAAAAGACTATGAAGACAGTTTTCAACCTGCTCACTATATATTTTCAAAAATTATTATTGCAGGGGTGCTAAAGTCCAAGTCTTTCCTTACCCAATTTGATATTTTTAATATTTGCATTTTTTAACCGATACTGGGCACTACCCCTTATGCTAATATAACAACTTAGAGGTAAGTTCAGAAACAATGGGGGAGCTGTTTTTCCTGTGTTTGTTACAGCGCTGCAGTTCAGGGTGGTGGCCTAGGTGATGCTGTGGGGAATGCTGCCATCTCTAGGCTGAGTTTTGCAGCGAGTTTGGTAAGGACTGCTTTCCTTGGAGATGATATGTTCGTATAAATTAAATCTGTTGACATTGGGATAACCCCCATACAAAGGAGCAACAAACAAAACCAAAAAGTGCTGGTTTAGGGGAGGAGGATACCAAGTATAGGTCATGACAAAAGGCTCGGAGCCAGAAAAAAAAGAAAATTGTGTCATGGCTTTCACTGTTCTCGTTACCCTACGCTGCTGGGGCAGTGTCTCCCACATAGAGATTCCCACCCATGTATCCCAAGTTAATATTCCCTACAATAATTAAACCCTGAGTAGTCCCTTTGTCTGGGAACACTAGTATAGGTAGCATGGACTACCATTTTGCCTTTAAAGACAAATGTATTTTCAGCTTCTGTGCAGACATGGTTATTGATAAACTTTATTTTGGCACCGCTGTAACAGGTACCTCCACATCTTTTCCTCTTTGCATCTGCCTGCAAAGGCAGCATGACGTAGCAGCACTGGGCTTGATAGTGTGCAGCTGTGGCCTAGTATTTGTTCCTGCCTGTTCTAGTAACTTCTAGAACAAAAGGGTAACGGCAATGGAAATTAATTGATCTTTTCCTCACCTACAATAAAAAATTGTGTTTTCAAACTTGGTCATGAGACTGAGCAAAGCAGGCTTGCTTCCTCTACTGCATGCTTTTATTCTGCCCTGGATAGAGATGTAAAATTATAATCCAGTCTTCTTTCAATCTTAGCAGTCATGAGCAACCCATCATCTTGGGCGACTCTCTTGCAGCCCTGTGCCTCATGGAGGTTTTTGTTAGTGTGGTTTACTGCCAAGTGTTTACTGTTAACTCTTGTTAAACCCTTACATTTTTAGAACAATTCCACAGCATCTTAGTCCAGTTTATCTAATCTTGGTACATAGCTCCATCTCCCGTATTTTCATTTCTATAATCCTGATGTGATCTTTGGAAAAAAAATGGGGCTTGTGCCTTTCTGTGAGAAGGGTGTGTTGCCTGGGTTTGGTTTGATTGGATGAAGTCAGCCAAATACATCGATCTTGCTTATTTACAAAGGTGGGGATTTTGAGGGTGGATTTTTTGCTTCTATCCGATTGCAACACTGGACTCCAGACAGGCACTTCAGACCACTGCGTGGTCAGTGTGAGGCTGCTCCACACTGCAGCCCTTCTTGGTCAAGGAATAATTTTTGGAGAGAAAGCATGCCGAGATACACAGTGCATGTCCGAGGAGAATGGCTGGCAGTGCCGTGCCTGAGCTCCACGAACACCATTGAGTGGCTGGGAAAGGAAGCTGTGAGGCGATACATGAAAAACAAACCTGACAACGGGGGGTTTGCCTCAGTGGAGGAAGTGAAGTTTTACATTCGAAGGTGCAAGGGACTTGGCTTGTTGGATCTCGATGATACAGTGGGAGATGCTCTAGAGGACAATGAATTTGTTGAAGTTGGTAAGCAAAACCTTAAGCAATGCTTTGCAGGGTGACCGTTGGCATCTGAGTCATCAAACTGGCTTTATTCATCTAAAATTGCGCCTGAGATATTGTCTACAGTTTTATGGAAAAATGTCCAACCATTTAAGAATATTTAGTTTTTAGAAATGGACCTATATAAGGTTTAAAAGGTACAGTATTCTATATACATCATCTGTATATGCTGTCATATATAGTATAAGCTGTTCTGCTTTTGCCTTTGGAATACCTTAAATAAATACATACAAATATGTTTGGGGCTGATAACTGCAAATTAGAATTCTTACTACTGTATGTTGTAATTAATAACAACTTATATAAAGAATGCACTTTAATCCTGTTTGTGTTTATTCTGCATATTTCTTCTAGTTATAGAAGGAGATATAATGTCTCCAGATTTCATACCATCTCAGCCAGAAGGAGTTCATTTGTATCCTTTTTTGAGTGCTTTGTGAACTTTTTACAATTCCAGATTTATAATTCTCTAGATTCTTCATTTTTTTATAGTTTCTTTGTTCTTAAAACATATTTCCAGCTGTAATCAAGTGGTTACCACCCATGAAATCTTGTCTGCCCTTTTTCCTTTACAGAACTTTCAGATACAGCAAATACCGAGAACCAGAACAGGTAGGAATCACCAATGATTTTATAACTCAGTAACAAATTCTGCTACTTACCAGACCATGCTGAGAGTTCAGCCATTGCAGCATTCAAAAGAGCAGAGGCTGCTAGATTGGCTGGGTCTAGCAAACTAAATTGTAATATGTTTATTATGTTTTTGTTACCGAGTTCCTGTCTTATGAATGAGCATGCAGAAGCTTCCTGTCATTGCTGAGTTTTGACTGTATTTTTTATTTATTCTGATTATTAAGCAACTTTATATATATCTATATCCCAACTAAAAAGTGTTTTTTTGGTGTAGTATATTTCTTTAGATGGCAACAGCTTAACAACAGAGGACTTGGTCAATTTAGGAAAGGGGCTCTACAAGATAAAGGTAACGATTCTGAACAAATGCAGCTAAAAATTACATGTTTATATTTCTACAACTAAATAATTATAAATAAACTGATATTTAAACTACTTATGTTTCAGCTCACACCTGAAGCTGAAGCTAAAGTCAAACAATCACGAGAAGTGATTGAAAGGATCGTAAAGGAACAGACAGGTAAATATTTGTACCTCCAACTATTAATTGTTTAGAAAACTTCATCAGGTTCCCTTCTTAACCAGCAGTATGTTTCTTGCAGTTGTTTACGGAATCACCACAGGGTTTGGGAAGTTTGCCAGGACTGTCATCCCAAACAGTAAGCTGAGGTAAGTTGAGTGTGCAGCTTTCTCTGTCCTTTTTTCTCAGGAAAGGAAGAGGGAGCAGTTCAACCCCATACTTTTATACTGTGTGGTTAAATGGGAGAGCTGCTTCAGTATTTCCTTCTGTTTTGTGCAAAATAAAACCTGATGAGACTTTTGGGGAATTTAACGTATAGTTTTTTTCTGTAGGGAGCTTCAAGTGAACTTGGTTCGTTCGCATTCTGCAGGTAATGAGAGACTGGCTTGATGTTTCCCTTTCCTGCCTCTGTTGGTAGCGGGGTAGTAACTGAGAGGGTTCCTGTTTCAGGTGTGGGGAAACCTTTGACCCCAGAGAGATCTCGCATGCTGTTGGCACTGAGAATCAATGTCCTGGCCAAAGGATACAGTGGAATATCCCTAGAAACCCTCGAGCAAGTTATTGAAGCGTTTAATGGTAAAAGAGATGTTTAAAGAAAATCCTGCTTTCCCATTTTTTTTCCTTTAAACTGTAATGTTAAATGGTGTAACTCAATGCGTCAAGCTGCAGATGTTGGTCTTTTGTATTTGGTGGCTCTGAGAGGTGAGGACCAGAGCTTGGCTGTACAAGCTCACAATTGGAGACCATTCCTCTGTCAAAGGACATAGAACATGAGATGAATTGACAGGAAAGGCTGAAAGAAAGGGATGCAACAGACAGAAGTTTGGAAAATGAGCCTCTGAGAGGTCAGACAATAATTAGTTCAATACTAAGCTTGACTTAGAACATAACTCTGGGCAAGCACTTTTACAAAGCCTCAAGTCTTTAACTTCTGTCCTGTCGGGTGCTAATGTGTGTGACATCATCTTTAGGGATACTGGTTTTTCGGGGGAGTGGGCTATTACCGTATAGAAAAATGCGTGTGTCAAGCAGAGCAGCTTAAACAGCACCTGTTTTTGTGAGTAGAACCCCTGGCAGCCACACAGAAGCACATGGCTAGCTCACATAGCCACAACTGTCACAGCAGTTCCAGCTGGGTGGCCTTCCCTCCCTTGCGCAGTGCTGTGGCAGGAAAACCAGAGAGGCGACTGTGCTGTTCATTATCTGATGACCACTGATGGTCCCTCTGGTGAGGCATGACTGTATGGTGGTGACGAGCAAAGAGTGCCTTCCCTATAGTCAGTGTTAGGTTCAACTCTACTTCTGTCCTTTTCCTAAACTGTAGGTTGGAAGATTGTTCTGAGACTATAGGCCATATATATGAGAGAAGAGCCATGTTCATTTATGTGAGCCCCAAAGAACAGAGTCTTTGTGCTACCCTCTGTTTTATCCTTCTCCTCCTCCTCTTGCAGCAGGTAGAAGAGCTGCAATTCTATGTTTAGCTCTGCAAAAGAAGAGGAAGAGACTGGTCCCTTCCCAGCTTTTTCTGCAGTTTCCCAGGCTCCAATTTTTTTTTTCATTTTCACACATTTCAATTCCCCGAGGATTAGGTTGGGAGGAAGAGAGCTCAAAGATGGTTTGTAAGAGTAACCCAGTGTTTAGTGGAGTCAGAAATTAAGAGCTAGCTTTGTCCATACGAGGTGGTCACCCTCTGATGGAGAGCTGAGAGGAGTGATGTTGTAACTGCCTGGCTGTGTGGCTGTAGATGCAATCACCCTGGGCTGTGGTCCCCCAGACTGCAACAAGAGTAGTAGTCCTGTTGGTGCCATTGTCCATGATTGCAGGATGTTACTGTGATCGCACTTATGAGCTGGCTTCTCTGTTTTCCAGAGAGTGTATTAAGGAGAAGCTCTAACAGAAGTATTTTTTTTTTTCTTTCTAGCATCCTGCCTTCCCTATATCCCAGAGAAAGGGACAGTTGGAGCCAGTGGAGACTTGGCCCCCCTCTCTCATCTTGCTCTCGGATTAATTGGAGAGGGAAAGATGTGGTCCCCAAAGAGTGGCTGGGCTGATGCTAAATATGTAAGTTTCATGCAGATGATTGTTTGGGTTTTTTCTGCTTGGTGACTCATTTTCCAAATTGCACGTAGCTTTGAGAGAAAGAGAGATTTTGCTCAGATTAATAACATGTACCAGTTTGAACTGGGACTTTGCAACTTTGAGTTGCCTTTGGCAACTCATCCTCTGCCTTGAGGAAGGTGGATCCATGAGAATACAATAACTGACTCACATGTCACTGGAGCAGATATAAAATAAGCAGCATGTTAATAAGTCCCAAGAAATATAATGCCATAGTATTGCAATACAAAATACCACAGTGACATCATTTATGAACTGGAGAGAGGGACAGGCTATGATACCAATTATGAAAGAACTATTAGTGCATCTTCAGCTCCATGAACATCAAAGCTTTTCTTACAAATCCAAGACCACTTCTCAAATTCAAAACATCAGATGCTAAGAGTACCTGGAGATTTATTGGAGGCAGGAACTCAGCAGTAAAATTTCTACTGATTTTATAATTACTTTAAGTAAATACAGAGATTTGGATATTTCATTTTTGATAAATTAGCTAGGGTTACAAGGAGCCTTTATATCATCCTCCTTCAGAGGACAGAAGTGTTATAATGGAATTAGTTTTTAATCAGTTGTTTTTTTCTCACTAATACATCAATAGATTGATCTTCTGTTGCATGTCTCAAAGACGGGCCCCTCCAAAGTCTTTCATGGTAGTTTGTGCCACTACACCTATGGCTCCTATCCATGAATATTTGATTACTAGACTTATTCATGGATTGATACTTGTACATCACTGTATAGACTGGTGAAATATTGAAGACTACTGAGGTAGAGGCGTAGGTATGAAGCAGACCAGTGTGTCCTGGACCTTCAGGACCAGAAGTTACAGTTGTACACCCCTAAGATGCATTACCTCTTCAGTTGGAAAGGTTGAGAGGATTCTATTCAGAAACAAGATTATGCTATTTCTGAATTTCCCACAAGAGCAATTGCCCTGTAGAATAGTCACGTATAGAATAAACTGAGTAGGATGACTCAGTTTACTCTATAAGATGACCCATGAGGTTTCCAGTCTTCTTTGCTATTACCCTCTTCCTTCATCTAAAATACAGATGATGTTAATGGGCTGTGAGAGTATCTCATTTCAATGCTCCTGCTACCTTCTTTTACTAGCACTAGGAAATGAGGTGCTAGTCTGGAAGCCCAAAAATGCTGTCTTTATTTAGCCCAGCAGAAAAAAAATATGTTAAATGTTCATGATTTAAAGCTCTTTTTCCCCCACCACTTAAAGATTTTGTTAATATTTCTGTTCAGGGAAACGTTTCATATTTAAAAGTTTTAGTGATCAAATTACTGAAAAGTATTTTTCATTAATTACCTTGTCATTAAACTCCTTCACAGGTCCTGGAAGCCCATGGACTGAAACCAATTACCTTGAAACCAAAAGAGGTAATGATGCCAGCTGATGGAAAACAAGCATAGTCAATCATTAGTTGCTTTATGCATACAATAACAGCATTAATTAATAATGTATTTAATTCAAACTTCATTAGGCTATTAATGAAGTGTTATCAGGAGTGGGATTCACCTCTCTTAGTGTCACCCTACTTGACTTGAAATGTCAGATCCAAGTTTGGTGTTTAGATTGTCTCTGTGGTCAGTGGAGAAAGACGGGCCTCTTCACAAAGCACTTTATATCACCCTGAAACAGCTGCCTAAGAAGCACCTTCATGGTACCTATCTGCCCTTTGGCCTTTTGACTGACTTGAACCACGTATCTGACTCGTTTGGAATGGCTGGAGTTGCGAAAGTGCTTACCGTGACTTAGTAGCATCGTGAGCACTGGCAGTTTATGCAGCAAAGATACACCATCAGGCTGTGCATTTATGATTTCAGGATGGTCCAGGAAGCTGAGCAAACGTCTTTCAGTCGTTCAAATGAGAATTATCGCAGAGATGGGGAATTGTCACAGCATGTGAAATAACTGCAGTGAGTTTGCTTAACATCTGCTCTCTTTTTGAAGGGCCTGGCCCTCATCAATGGGACACAAATGATCACCTCACTGGGATGTGAGGCAGTTGAAAGAGCTGCGGCTATAGCGAGGCAGGCTGACATAATCGCTGCCCTTACACTCGAAGTCTTGAAGGGTACAACAAGGGCCTTTGACACTGGTGGGTACTGGCACTTCCCTGTCTGTTTGCTTAACAGCTCTTGACAAGAGAGGAAAAACCTAACCGTCTGACTTGTTTTACCAGACATCCATGCAGTGCGCCCACATCGAGGGCAGGCTGAGGTGGCATTTCGGTTCAGGTCCCTTCTAGATTCTGACCATCATCCATCAGAAATAGCAGGTGAACAACCTTAGCCTTCACCCTCTCAGGTTACCAGGACAGTCTGGGTCCTTCAACAGGACACAATGCTTTTGTGTAAGGAATATTTATCTTTTGCTTCCCTTGTTCCTTCTAGAGAGCCATCGATTCTGTGACCGAGTTCAGGATGCATACACAATGCGCTGCTGCCCTCAGGTAAAAACTGACTTTTATTTCCTTTCCCAACAACAGACAGTGAAGTTTCCACCTCAGAAATACTGTCAGTTATGTACTGTCTGACTCTGTTAGAGGAATTGGGTTTTTTTGTTTCTTCTTCACTTCAAAGTTAGTATTAATGGAGACATATGATTTGTTGATCCCATGCATGCATGCATCAGGCAGTGTCTAACTAAGCTGTGTTCAGATCTGGAGGAGGCCAGGTGTCAGAAACAGAGGGAAAGTTCTTATTTCCATGCTTGCAGGTTTTGTTGGAAATTTTTTCTGCATTGATGTTAAGACCATGAACTGGGTCCAAAAAGCAGAAACAGTAGTTTCTCAAATACATTGGAAGAACTCAATCCTGTGAGTTTTAACAGGAGCAAAGCCATTAAATCAGTAGAATGAATGGAAATTAATTAATTAATGAGAGATTTTGGTTTCTGTGGGGTGCTTGTAAGGCTACTTCTACCCTAATAGCACTTCTGCCTCTGAAAAAATGTCTTATCTTCCATTTAGAGCAAACCAACCCAAACAAGTAACGAATGTCATATTCAGATTACTCATTTGGCAAAACTGCCATAATAATAGTAAATACAGTCTTTCAAGTGTCCAGGATGGGCAGTGTCCCACAGGGATGCAAATCCAAGTGTGGATGTATAGTGGGATGATGGGAAAGAGGGTCCCTGCAGCTCATTTAGCATCCTGAAGATAAACTAATTGTAGATACTAAGCTCAGGTATAATGTCTTTTGTTCTAGGTCCATGGAGTTGTAAATGATACGATTGCTTTTGTGAAGGACATAATGACGACTGAAATCAATAGCGCCACAGACAACCCTGTATCTTTTGGATAACTTTATTACTGTGTAAAATTCTGCTTGGCCTTTTTTATCTTTTTCTTCTGTATAAATACTTGCACAGGAGGCAAAAAAGTCATAACTGGCTTTGGTCAATAACTGCCATTGGCTGCAACAGCAGCCTGTCTTCCTTTCCCCATGACTGCACTGGAGGTAGGCCAGTGTGTGTTGGGGCAAGGAAACCATGTGTGCCTATGCTGTGGTGCACATTAAATGTTTCCTAGATGAGAGTCCATACACTTCTATTGAATACATAGGATAGGTGGGACTTGGCAACCAAATGGGAGTAGATGGATGGTGACTTAGTGTATGAAACATCTGTTGGTGCAGCATGAGTGAAACCTGAAGTACGGAGCAAGATTTGCACTTGGTCGCGGAAGATAGATGTGTGGTTGGTAAGCACCATGGTGGCTCAGCCTGGTAAACTCTGTGCACAGTTCTTGCACTGGCACTGAGCAAGGCTGGATTTCTGTCAGCAGTATAATGATGCTGTGCATAACATCATCTATGAAGAATCTCTCAAGGAACTGAAAAGCTACTCTAGGATCTGAACAGACGTGTTTCTTTGCACCCCTCCCCACCCTAGATCAAAGAACTCACTTTATGTAGCTTATTTGAAAAAAGATAAATGTCAAAATTGAAGCTACAAGTCTGGAGAACTGAAATTGGGTTTTCATTTCCTGAAAAGTGAAAGTGCAGAAGTAATATATAAATAATGTGCTTGCAAATAAAAGCCTATTGGCACAAACATTTCTTCAGTTAAGATATTCCAATTACTAGCAGAAATCTTTCATGTAAACTGTATTTCACTCATGTGTGCCTTAACTTCTCCTTAAAGATGGTGTTTGCTGAAAGAGCAGAGACCATATCTGGAGGAAATTTTCATGGTGAATATCCTGCAAAGGTAATTAAGCATTTGGAGAAAGGAAAAAAAAAATATTTAGTTTCTGTTTTGGTTTGTTTGTTTGTTTCTGTCATTCAGTCTAATGAGGTCTTCTCTTGTAGGCTCTGGACTATTTGGCAATTGGTGTGCATGAACTCGCTGCAATTAGTGAAAGAAGAATTGAGAGGCTCTGCAACCCCTCACTCAGTGAACTGCCTGCATTTTTAGTCACTGAAGGAGGTCTGAACTCAGGCTTCATGATTGCACACTGCACAGCAGCTGCCCTGGGTGAGTGCTCGAGCAGTCTCATTGAGAGTGCAAGACAGACCAAATTCTATCAGGGCAGATGTAATCTAATAGTAGATACAAAGATATCTCACTCTTGTTTTCAGTCTCTTCTCCACATGTTTTGTGCTGTTTGGGTGCAAAATCTGAGCTTTGAGTGTAGCTGCAATTATTTCTGCTCAGGCTTCTTCCTTGTTCTTCACTGACACTTGAGCTGGTTAAGTGCTCTGAGCAGCCCCAAAAGCGGACTTCGGTGGGAAGGCCCTCAGTACTCAGTGTCTCCCATATGATGGCCAGATCTGTACATCAGTATCAGACCCCACAGTCCTCAGAAGACTGGAGTTCCCAGGGCTAGTTATCAGAGGAGCACACTGAAATTAAGCACTAGTTCATTTTTAATTCTAGCACTCATGACTAAGGCAACAAAAAGCCCGCTGGCTGTTGGAATGTTACAGTTCAGGAAAGCATGAGCCAATATAAAGATAAACACGCTCTGAGGAGAGAGTAAATTTTAAAAGATGCAAACAGACAAAGGAATAGAGGATGTCAGATAAATTAGTAGATAAATATCCTGCTGAAAAAAGTGAACTAAATTGATGTACTAAATAGCCTGGAGGCTATTTTGGGAACTGGGTCTGGAAAAGGAGCTTAAGTGCTCATCCACTTCTTTGAGGGCTGGAAACTTACCTTTTGGCTGGGTAGAGTTTAGGGTGGCTCCAGGCCTCAGCTGTTGCTTGACTTCAGGTTTCACAGCACACTTCTGCAACCTGGAGTGACTGATTCTGGGGTTTTTGTGGTCTCTGCGGACACCAGGAGTCCAGGGGTCAAAACCTTCATTTCTAGGTCAAAATGGGTGGGATTTTATCTAAACTGAAGCTTGAGTTCCTTTTTTTTTTAACAAGGTACTACTAATATTTTTTAAATCACTCTGCCAGTTTCTAGGGTGTTTGTATACCAGCTAATCTTGTTCACTTCCAGGATTAATAGATAAAGCTGCAAAAAAATTGCAGATGTTTTGCAATGCCACTGGATGTGTCTCTCTGCCCCCTCTCTGAGAGCTCTGTGCTGCTGGACTGAGCTGTTTGCAGTGGCCACATGCAGCCTCTCTATGACCTGCTGTTGCCTGCTTGAATGTGCCAGCTGGGCTCTGGTCCTGGACTGTGTCACTCCAGCCTATTTGCAATTGTGTCACCACCTCTCTGTTGCTCTTGTTGCTTTTCTGAAGCCACTAATTTGGCAAGGGCATTACACAGCATCCCGCTGGGCTTCAAAAGGAAAAGGCCTGAGTGCAGCCAGAGAGCTCTGTGGATGCAGACTTCTTTTTTTCTCTTCTAAAGAGCAACTCTCAACCTCAAATTGTCATCAAACAGTGCCCAAAGCCCTTCCTGCAGCCAAATTCCCCTTGCTTTGGGGTGCAGCTTGAGAGACTTACTCCAGGGCTCACACCTGGCTTTCAAAGCAGGAATGCTGTCACTCTCAGGGACTTGGGCAGTCTTGTGAGGTGAGGTGAGGTGAGGTGAGAGGGATTTGTACCAAATTTCTGCATCTTTCTGAGGAAGTTCTGCGAGTGCCTCAGCTCCGATGAGGAGACCAGATGCTGATCTCTAGCTATCTATCTTCTTGAAAGCAGGGGAGGGGTGAGATCTGTGGCCCTAAATAGAAGAGGGAACCAGTGATCTTTACAGAGAGTGGCCTTGGAGCAACAGACAAGACCAGGCTTGTGTTTCAATTATGCTGTTTGCTCTCTTTCTTTAGTTTCCATCAGGCCTTTGAACCAGAGCAACTCAAGCCTGAAGATAGGGGAGGGAAGAGTTAGCAGTCTTTCTATATTTGGTTAATATTTGCATCTGAAAACTGATATTGGTTGCAATATAGAGGCCATGGTATTAAGGTTGTCAGGGTGGTTATTACAAATTACTCAGTCCACGTAAAATATGGATGCATCCTTGAAAGAGGAGCAATACCTTGACCCCAAGTGGCAGACAGGCTTTTTGCTCCAGGTTGGCCATTGCTTCTTCTGTCTCCCGTCCATTCTCTCCTACACTCATTGTGCTGGATTTTTTTGCAGTTTCTGAGAACAAAGCTTTATGCCACCCCTCTTCTGTGGATTCCCTCTCAACCAGTGCTGCTACAGAGGATCATGTGTCCATGGGAGGATGGGCTGCAAGAAAAGCTTTGAGAGTTATTGAACACGTGGAACAAGGTAAAATTAAAATGCTGATTTCCAGACAGACCTCTGATATGTAACCAGATGAAGATATTAGTGTCATTCATTCTAGATATATTTTAAGGAAAAGGGAGTTAGTGCATCTAAAAGAACTATCTAAAAATACTATGTTAAGCACATATTAAATACAAGCATTTAGATCTTTCTAATGGAAATGAGGTAAAAGCTCTCTTGCTTTGGATTTATTTATTTGCCAGATGGTGTGCAGAGATACAAATGTCAGCTGTTAGAAGGAGAACAGAGAATAAGTGCTAAACAAATGCTGAACTCGCCCATTTTATACACTTGAGTGCTCTGAAGACTTACTTCTACAGAAACACATTTTTCAGGTGCAAAGAAATGATTTTAGGATGCCGTGTGTTTCAACAGCATGCTGAGAAACCGAGTGTCCTTGATCCAGTTGGTTCACTCAGTTCCTTGGGTGAACTGGCTCATGAAAATGAGGAGCTATTACTGATAATGACTGGGTGTGAGGTAGGCAGATACAGCACAAACTTCTCCAGACAGAAGACTCTCTTCCAAAGCGCTGTAATTTTACTGGTGTTTTCACATGGGCTCTTGCAAGCTTTATAGAGCAAACCCATGACACTCAGGTGTCTCTCAGTGCTAAAGAGGTTTTCTGATTTATGATGGACATTAATTTGAGTATTCAAGATACCCTGGAAGAGATTCCCAGGGTTTTAAGACTCTGGTGACCAGAAGTTCCTGGTTCAAAGACCTGTACAGCGGGGATGCAAAATCTGCTTGCTGAGCTGCTGAATACTGCCCCCAGCACCATCCATGAAACAATCCTGTCGCTGGGGTGGCTCTATGCTTTGTGTGGATCTACTGGTTTTTCACATTGCCTGAAGTGATATCATATTAGCCAGAACAAAGACCAGGGGCAGCTTTATACAGGAGACCTCCCCTTGAGCTGTGCCTGTCAAACATCCCTTTTGCTGTTCTGTTTTCCTAGTTCTGGCTATTGAGCTTCTTGCCGCCTGCCAGGGCATTGAATTTCTACGCCCTCTGAGGACGACAACCCCATTGGAGAAGGTCTATGACCTTGTGCGCTCTGTGGTGAGGTAAGATCAGATAAAGGCCTCCCCCAGAGGTTGCCTGAGGAGCACCTGCTGGTGGTGGTGGTTAATGTTTGGCCAATGTTCGCAATGTGTCTCGTTACAGGCCTTGGATGAAGGATCGCTTCATGGCCCCAGACATCGAAGCAGCTCACAGGCTGCTTGTGGAGCAGAAGGCGAGTGTTGGTTTTTGGCATGTGCATTAGACTTGTCCCAAGGAGCAAGCTGCAGCTCTGTTCTGGAAACACCCCTCCATACATGCCCTGCATGGCCTCACTAAAAGCACTCCTCTGCCTGGGGCAATCCCACCAGGTTTTTTGAGATTTGTTTTTTATTAGTTTTTGCAGGATAGGTTTAGAAATCAGTTCCTAAACCTGCCCTCTGTAATCAGTAGCTTACACTTCTAAATCTGTCCAGACATAGGTCCAACTTTGAATTGTCTGAGGCAGGTTCCTATAACCCCACAGATGTCCAGAGGTGTCAACAGTCTCTCCATACAGTGATCTTCATTCCTGGGGCAGTGATTGTTCCCTAGCCTGAAGGCCCTTGGTCTCAAAGCAATAAGGGGACATGGTGGAGGGAATAGCAGTGGTAATATGTGTTAACCTGGGTTAAGTGTACACCTGTGGCATCTATCTATTTTATTTTTTTGTAAAATAAAAATAACAAAAGATTTGAGGAGAGAAAGCAAATGGGAGAAGAAAATCTTCCCCTTTTTTTTGCTTGCGTTACAGGAGGAGAGACAAAGGGAACTGTAGAAAATTTTCCTTTTCTGCCTCGAACCCCAGCAACCATTCCTCCCCTTTTTCTTTGTCCATACCAGCTGCTATTTTACTTCCGCAACCCCTCCTTGATCAAGTGGTTTTGTTGTAAGCGACAGTGATTCTCTCCCAACTATTGCACACAGAGCATTAACCTGGTAACAAGACAAGACAAAGTGGTTTTGTCTTGAATCCTTTCACCTTGTGCCCTTGGAGCTGTATCCTTTCCCATCCCCTGCCAACTCCACACACATGCTCTTCCCTAAACCTTGCTTTGTCTGTCTCTCTGGTTCTGCTGATCACATACAGTGTATCTAACTCCTACCAATATCTACCTCAACCCCAATAATTTTTCTACAGGGTTTCCTGAACTTGTAAGTTGATGTCTTAGCTTTTGTTTTGTCTGACCTTTTGTTTTGCCTCTGACTCTGCTGTTTCACTTTCTTGTTTCACAGGTGTGGGAAGTGGCTAAACCTTACATCGAAAAGTACAGGAGGGAACACATCCCTGAATCAAGACCCATTTCACCTACAGCTTTCTCCCTGGGATCGCTGAGAATGAGTGCTGATGGTGGTCATGACCATGGTCATCAGGATGACCTTTAAGAGCTATAATCCTCTGGTAGAGAGCAGATTCATGCCAGACCTTGCCTGAGGGTAGAGCTGCTCTACTCAAACTCTATGTGGTTTCTCCAGGTGACACAGGGGGCTTGACTGTCTAGCTCAGGAGTACAAACAGATACTAAAGAAATGGCTCACTGCTTTCCTGACATGTGAAAGACAACTTTGTCCTGATAGTATGGTTCTGGCTGAATTTCCTGAACTTCTGAACACAAATCATTCAGACTTCTGCTGAATCCAGTGGATGTTTAATGCAGGACCTCCTGTACTTTTTTTTGTCAGCTCTTTGCTGGTTTTCTCTTCATCTGTGCCAATGATAGCGAACAGCCTGTTTGGTATTTTCACTTTTTTTTTCCCCTTTGAGTAACTGCTGTGGTCCCCTTCATTCTGCCACAAGAAAAATTATCTTTACATTTAATACTTCTTTCTTTTGCAGATCATATGTAAAGTACAGGTTCTTGTATAACAGGAGCATTTTTAAAGCAGGTGCTTCACAAATCAGAAAAGCTGAGTGCATAAGAATGTGCTATGGAGATCATTGCTCCAGAACAAATATTCTGGTGATGGACTGTACTTAATGCAGCTTTCCAAGAGCTATGTGCTCACACCTGCAATCAATAAACTGAGGCTTCACATAAGGCTGTAGCAATCCATTTTCCTGTCATGTGTGATGATGAAAATGTAAAGCAAGAGCGTAATTTGGAAATGGGGAGGACAGGTGAAACAGGGGCCAGGAAAGCGGGAGGAGGAGGTGTAGGAATGGTGGATGTGAACAAGTGCTGAGGCAATAGCACCAAGAACTACACTCCCATGGCTCACCAGGTATCTGCCTGGCTGCCAAGGGCTCATGACATGGTATTCTCTGTGTTACAACACTGACCTCTGGCACAGGCTTTATTTTGCAAGGGAAGAGTCAGTACATAGATTTCACATCATGGTGCAGTGATGACATGGCACTACTGAACTGGCTGTGGGGCATTCAGCATGAGCTGGAAATCTTCCCAGGCTACTGGCTATGCTGCAAGGGGTGGCCAAAGCACTAGTGTGGGGCTACCTTTGAGTGTCTGAGACCCGCCATGTTAAATTTGCCCTGAGGACGGGGCTCATGCCTGTTGGCAAGCTACCTGGGAGACACCTAACTGGGTCAGAAGACCTCGGAACTAGGGCACCCATGGTACATGAGCTCCCAGTTCAGCTCCTTCCTTCTGTACCTGATGTGCAGCATCTCCATCCTGTCTCTCCCTCATCTGCCAAGAAAGTCCCTACCCTTTCAGCTTGAGGCTCTCTACAGCAGGCATATCTCATGACAGTTCCTTCAGCAGCAAAGCTGGCTGAAGTTCCTATGTCTACATCTCGCTCCCAGCCACTGTGGATATCATCACTGAAGTGAGCCACAGTAAAAGCAAAAAAACTTCCTGCACTCCAGAGGAGTTTGCCTTCCCTGGCAGCTGCACAGCCACGGTGGTACCAGTGCTGTAAACTGCAGGACCATGTAGCTGGCTGTCAGGAACACTCAAGCCAGCTGTGCCACTGAGGGATGACCCCACACTCTAACTGCAAACTTCCACTAATTACAGCCCTGGGGCGCGCTCCCAAGTGGCTAGTGGGTTCAGCTGAGCTGGTCGAGCAAGCACATGGTTTGAGGTTCCCATCAGAGCTTGTGCATGAGAGCAGAATCCTCTCACTTCAGTAGTTTTAGGCCATGAATGCCAATTCCTGTCCAGAAAAAAAATATTTGAGGTTTTCCCTATGAAATCTTGAGCCCCAAATGCCTTAGGCACTTCAGGAAGGAGGTTCTGGACCTTACTTCCCACCCACCTCTGCTTTTGGCTGCCTAGCACCGAGGAACCACCAGCACACACTGCAGCCTGGTGGCCTTAGCTTTGCACTGTGCCTGTGCAGAGCTGAGAGGCACTGCTCCGGCACCACACTGCATTTCAGAAATGCCTGTGCTCCTTCCCTGATAGCCTTACCAAATCCCTGGATAAACATTATTTATGAAGGCTGTCTTGGGCAGAATGGACTGTGTGATTGCATACTTGAGATGCTCTTTCAAGCTTTATAAAAACAAAGGTCCACACCCACATCTGGTGCAACATCTGCTTGCAGAAAAACACGTCAGGTGGCAGGAATGCCATTATGTTGTTTTAAAAACTGATTTAGTTGGCTAGCCTGGCTCAAATGAAGGATGAACAAAGATATTATATGGGATGGCTTATATATTTTGGGTGTTAACATATGTGCCTAAGGCTCAGGGAGATCAGAATATCATAATAAAGCTCATATATGTTTGTGATGACTTTCAGATATCTGTTAATCAGACTGACACTGTTGTCCTTCCCTTAGGGTCTAGTTCACTAAAACATTCTGCTCTGTATCACAGATTATGTTACCTGCTTATATCAATAATTTTTTTTGATGTGAAGTTCTTCATGCTTGTCAGGTGTAGTTTTATTACTTCACCTTCAGAAAGCAAATCCCTTTTGTTTCTGCAGCCACCATCCATTTGAAAACTTGAAGAAAAGACTCAGTCCATGTGTATTCGTAGACCCTCCCTAACGCAGACCCTCTGCTTAAATACTGCAAAAGTTTAAACTCTCCAGAGTTGTATCATCCTTTTTTCGACATACAGCATCCCCAAATGATGGTACAAACTCTGGAAAAAAAAAGTAGTAGCTGAAAGAAAAAAGAAAGATAACTTTGAAAAAATTAGGCTCTTAAATTTTGACATGGCTCTGAGTAGGAGTTGCCACACTTAACCTATCAGCATCATGTTCAAACTTCCTCGAGCAAATATATGTTATTTCTGATTCAACCTAGAATAAATTATCATCTGTATAACACTAGATGTGATCTTCTTTTAAACTTCAAGGTAATCGAAAATTTGAGAGGTTGGCTGTACTCATGAGAGTACTCACTGGGCCAACTGCCTTTAAATTTTTGGCATCACTAATTTCCAACAGCAGGCCTGGCTCAACCTCTAACTTATAATGCAGCCCTGCTTTCAGCAGCCCAAATGGTAGTGTACCTGACTGCCTTTTCCTCTCCTCCTTCTTGTGCCCCTAAAGCCTCAAAGGAGCTGTAAGATTTTCAGCAAAGGAAGATGTTGCAGAGCAGCAGAATGAAGGCTTGGTATTTGGAGAGGTAAGAGATACCGTGTTTCCCACCATACCTGTCGTTCCTGGTATCTGCTGAGTTCAAGACTGAGTAGACCCAGGAGCTATGAACGTTGCCTTGGCATGTTGTGGCCTTCCAGCATGGCCAAAGGTAATACCAAATGCGCGTGCCTGAGCCCCTGGCCCCTCTGTCACAGATTACTTAACATCGCACTTGCCAATAAATCTTACCTGGACCCAAACTTCAGTTATTGATTGCTGGTTTGTTTGGGTTATTTTCAAATATAATAATTTTATAGATTATTTGTATAGGAAACCGTTTTTGGAAACAGTCTTATTTCAGATGGGTACAATTAGAAATGATTGCAGTAGAGAGAAGGACAAGGGACATGAAGATGCACCAGTGGGGTAATGCTTGGTAAAGTTTATTTGAATAAGAGTAATGTGAGCTGGCAAACTATTTACTGGTAAATACAGATCTGAATTGTCTGTTGCTTTGAAATACTCTTTTCTAATTTGATTGTAGTAGCTTAGTAAATTACTGTCTTCTCTCAGTAACTGCTCATTGTCTCACACATCTCATTTTGATAGACAACTTTTCCTTTAACTATGACGTAGTTGATCAATGCTTCATGTCCCCCAAACTGGTAAATCAAGTGCTCCCACCTAAAAAGACACAGAGTTTAAGAATATATAAACTTGCATAAAAGCAGGTCACATACCCATTATACCTGGAAATTTTAAAAGATTAGCTTGAAAACAAGAAAATACTATTCCATGTGTACATGTTGACTCTTGTGGCATGAATGCAGTTAGCTGATGTACAGATCAGTGGAGAATTTCTTCCACCAAATAAACAGGCATTATTAGATAATTTGTAATTAGACATGGATTATTTGTAATAACAGTCCCAAAAATCTTAGGCTCTATTTTCCACTGGAGTGATTAAGGAGAATGAAAATGGGTCTGGAATGCTAGCAGTGTCCCTTTCTTAAGGCATCAGTAACTTCTCCACTATCCAAACGTGGTGAAAAACAAAGTCCCAAATGTTAAAGCACATCTGAAATGGCAATGGAAGAACAAACCTTGATGAATTTATGATAACAAGATCCCCCTGCTTGCCGACTTCTAAGGAGCCATGTGTGTCCGATTTCCCCAGAGCGTAAGCTGCATTAATGGTGGCAGCTGCCAGTGCTTCATTCATTGACATCTTCATGTTTACACAGGCCAGATGCATCACCATAGGCTAGTAGGCAAGGAAGGGGAAAATGGGAGTTACCAGTAACACAAAGCTGTTCATGCTTCAAATCCCTAAGCACTCTCCTTCTTCCTTGCACAACAGAGGGAGTTGTTCCGCATAAGGTAAATCTTGCCAACTCCGAAATGAGAACTCTAAAATCAGGAACTTCGAGAGCTTGTTTTATAAGCCTATCAGTGCATATAAAGAATGGAACCCATTCCAGTTTCAAGAAATTCTAGCTAAAATTTCCAGCACACAAAAACAAGCATGAGCAGCTGCCTATGTGGGGCATACAGCTCTCTTCATGAATGTGAAGACAGTTACTAGTGTCCAAGATCTATGTGCAAGTTGTACTAGTAAGAATTTCATAATTTTGCAGTGTCATAAGTATTAAGAGTAGCTTACCATTGAAAAACAGTATGCATTAGGATTAAAATCACTGCCAAGAGCAACTATAACTCCTTCTTCCAACATTTTTCGAGCTTGAGGTTGCTTCAGTCTAGCAGGAAAAAGACACTTGTCAGTACAATTTGATTAGTTATTATACAATGATTTGCAAAACCAAAAGTCATCACACGATTTGGCTACCTTTGGTTTTGAAGATGAAAGCCCTAATTGTCCTCTGCATCCCTAGCTATCCCCCCATGTACAACATAAATGGGAAGTAGGATCCACTGCTTTTGCAGTAACAGCATGTGGCAGCAGCCAGTATCAGCCATCAGACTCCAGGACACCGGTATTTATCCAGACCTCAGCCAGAGTTCACAAGGCGAAAAATCTTCATTTCTCAAAAAACCTTAATTTTCTAGTGCTTACAGCTTCAAAGACAGGCTCCCAAATACGAGCAGTGGCACATGCAATGCAAGAGTCCCTTCCTGGTTATTGAGTCTCCTAATTTAATCTGCACACGTTAGAGGATTCTCACTTAGCAATTATAATGCAGAAGATCTCAATAACTTCGATATTTGGAATAAACATTTCAAAATTGTTTGGCCACTCAATTAATCTGGGTTGGTGTTTGCAAAGGTGGGCACTAGGAAAGGCACTCACTAGGAAGTTTTAGCCATAGTCACTGAAAAGCCATTCTAAATCTGTGAGACTTCTCAGATTTTTGTGGATTTCCACCAGAAATAAGACATAAGCTCGTTCAGCTCTATGTACTTGTGATTGTCTTCACTGGTCCAGACTGATCCTGAAGGCATGAATACACTCTTACTCTTTTGCATTAAAAGACCCTAAATTACGAACATGGGTTTGCTGTTATGAAAGAATTCCTTCTATCTAGTGCCCTTACCTCAGCATGTAGGCAGTTGTTGGTAAAAGGACAGCAGCACAATTAGCTCTTGCCATGGCTGTGATACCTTCATCACTAACTTCTTCCAGGTGGCTGATAGCCAGGGCTCCCAGTTCAGCTCCAAGCTAAGCAAATTTTCAAGAGTATTACTTACTATTCTCAACCAAGTCAGTAAAATAAAGTTGTTTCCAAACAACTAGAGGAGACAACTCACTATTAATGTAAAATTTACTACAAGAGACATAATAAAGAATGCTTGAAAGAACAAACAGAATACAGAGACAAAATATTTGCTCATTTACTGCAGGAAAAGCTTTAACCATAAACGGAGCAAAAGCATACCTTCAGTGGTGTTTTTAACAGCCTAGCATACAAACTATGGGAGAGCCGGAGATGAAACCATTATCAACTCCTGTTCATAAAGGATACATTAGAAAATGGTTCACAAAACTGATATTAGTTGCAGAACTAAAAGTCCAACTGCTGCCTTCAATGGGGAAGCCAAAAAGGTTTTTATGATCAATCAAGTTTTTGTTTAGGTTTTGGGTTTTTTACATACAGCAGAGAATAACTTGAGCAGACCCCACAGGAAGGAAGCAGTGTTTAAACAATGGTAAAACGTGGTCTGAAAGCGACTTTCTTTATCAAGATATTTGGGAACATAGTCTTGACTAAACTATCCCTGAGTGTGCTCAGACATTCTGTTCTGAGCAATAAGACCGCTGACTGTGCTCAGTGCACACTTGACTTGTCACTGCTAATGGGACATTTAATGAAAAAATATTTTTCAAATTGCATAGAAACCATGTTTTTATCATTCTTGGGTTCATGGATATCCACCTTCCCCATCTGTATCCCATGTGGGAGATAAGCAAAGTCAATGTTTGGATAGCCAATGCACGTTAGTCCCAGAGGTCAAGGTTTCCTCCCATGTCCTTAACTCCAAAGCTGTACAAGGACTGCACTTCCTATCATCTGATAGAAATAAATGTCTATGAATGGTTTATTTTATAAATTCTTAGAAAAGAAAACCTCAGTTTTGAAAGCTGCAATTCTTTCACAGATTCAGCTCATAAGAGCAAAAACAGCTTAGCTGAATGGTCAGAAAGACGTACCTCAGCAGATTTCATTGGATGGAGTTCATCACCATGGAAGTTAATCTGTAACCCTATATCTTTTCCAGCTTGAAGAATTCTCCTTGTAGACTCCAGATCAAAGACTCCCTTCTCACAGAACACATCTATATTGTTAACATGTATTTCACCACTTAGTTGGAGTTCTTTCAGTTTAGGGAGATGGTTATTGATAATGTCATCTGTGGCTTCAGTAGCAGTTTTCCCTCTAATGAAAAGAAAATGTTACAGAGCTATATGAATAACACCTTTGAAGTCTGGCCCATGTTCAAGCCATACATGCACTTACTAGATTACTTAGGAAATTATGTAAATATGAATCACTCAAAAAAACTTCAGACTAAAAAATGTAAACCCACTGTAATTCATGTACTCTCAAATATGAGTTACTATCCCCTCAAAGAATATTAGACTTTATTACTGCGTATTTGTTATAAGGTTGGCATCTTGGATTGTAACTAAGATATGGAATATTTTAAAACAAATTCTTCTGCTTTCCTATTCATATATTCCGACCTCCCTATACTGTATTCTAAACCATAACTATTTAAAATATGTAAATGAGTATTTAAATATGTTAAATGATATTCATGCAATATTTTTATGCAAGTATCAAAACTCAAAGGGGATGTGCAGTATTAGTAATTATTTTTAATTTACCTCTCCTCTTTTTATATCATTGAGAGTGATGGATAGATAACAGTTTCTAAATCAGAGGGGCCTCCCAAAGTTTGAATTGCCAAAGTCAGAACCATTTATGAATCCTCTATTACATAAAGATAACCCAGGAGAGATCAGTGAATGCCTTTGAAAGAGTAAATAATCCCAAAATATGAAGTCGAGTTGGTATTTTGCAATTTTAATATCCAAAGATAAGAGATGTACAGCAGTTAAATGTCCGAGACACCTCAATTTTCCTTTCGGGCACTGTAAGACATGCAGAGATTGGCCCTGTAGAATGCCACACAGGACTGAACTGGGAGTTATGCAATGGAAATAAATTCAAGAAGCCAAATTCTGCTTGAATTTATAAACAAGGATGTGCGGTTATAAATCAGAGCAGAACTGTACTTCTGGTCCTTCTTTTGTTCACCCCTCACTGACACAGTCATTGGGGTTGCTCAGGCTTTGGCCATGCCAAACCTTCTCCTTTTTCTTCCTTTGCTCAGAAGCTTTTGGAGGAATTTTGTCTGAAAGATTAG
The DNA here is from genome assembly GCF_003031625.1 of Empidonax traillii. Classification (NCBI taxonomy): domain Eukaryota; kingdom Metazoa; phylum Chordata; class Aves; order Passeriformes; family Tyrannidae; genus Empidonax; species Empidonax traillii. The sequence continues at coordinate 145,211 of NW_020955403.1, read as the reverse complement.
GGCCAGAGCCAAGACAAACCAGAGGGAAACATTAAGTCTTGGTTTCACTCTTTAGGAGGTATAAAGATATAAAATGCAAAACAAAACTGCTGGTGTTTTAACGCAAGAGACTTCTGCTCAGGCAAGCACTTTGAAATGTCTTGCTAAAGATGAAAAGGGCCCAATGAACCCTTGCCAACTGAAGAAAACAATAAAAAAATCAGACATTCCCAAAATCGTGAATTTGATTCAAAATGATGATTAGAGGAGCCAGGAAAGAATTGTGTAATTCCTCCTGGTCAAAATAAAAACCCAAGGCCAGAGAAAAAAACTGAGGGATAACATAAAATTCAAGCAAAATATTCTAGACACAAATATTTGATTGAAAAGAGAAGAGGATTTAAAAAAAAAACCAAACTGAAAATACAGATAATTCAGTATTTCCTTCAGGAAATTTCCTCAAATCCCCAACTGCCTTTTCTCCTTATTTAAAATACAGTATCCTTACTACCTATATTTTGTTATGCTTGATGTGCATCAGAGGGGACAGAAGCATGCTGAGAGTCAGAAGGTTCACCTGTCTTTCCCACATGTTGCTATGATTGTAAAAACACTGGAATTTATTTATTCCATTAGTTTCTAGAAATGCTTAAAATATTTTGGTGGGAAAGACTTTTTCTCAGGATTTTGACTGAGATCCTCCCAAGGCTTTTTAGGAGAGGAAGAAAGGAAGGACTAAGAAATATATATGGTTTTGGGTAAAACCTCAGGGTTTTTTCCCATTAAGTCCTCCAAATTTTAGTGTAACTTCTTGAAAGAAGTAGCTGCCATTTTCCACTGAATTTAGTTGCTTTATTCCCAACCATCTTCCATTTACTGAAGATGATACAGGATTCGTTTTCAGCAATTAAATTAACAAAAGATAATTTCCCATCCTGCCCCAAATACACAATAATTAGATTGTTTAAAAAATTGTCTAGGTCATGTTTTCTTGAATGGGGAAAGGTAGGGATTTTTTGGTAGTATTTTTTTTCTTTTAAAGAACATCTCTTAAATATTGCCACATAATAGACCTGCCTCCATCTCACATGCCTTGTCTTGCAGCAGCCTACCACTTAGTCAAAATATATATGTTTCACATACACCTACATATCTAAAACTCCTCATTAATTTTTTCATACATTGAAATCTGGTAACCTGAAGACATTATTTTCACAGGGGGAAAAAATGTCAAAGCGAAAAAGGCTTTTTATGATATGTCTACTTGAGCCATCAAAATAATTGTGATTAAACACATTTAGTTTAGTTTTCTGCTCATCTCATAGCTATAAGATGTATGCAAGGTATATAAGGATTAAATACAGTATTTTTTGTTGTTAGCCGGTGAAAATAAAATCTCATGGCAGAGACTAAGCTTGAAGGATAGCAGCAAATGCAAGAAGAAGAACTTTCTGTACAGGAAACCCAGTAATCTGCGTTACATACAGTGCGAGCATCAGCTGGAGTCAGGGGTTCTATGCTAAGCTTATGTTCGTATTTAGGAGTCACTAAATAATGTTCCCCCATCTTCCTTCAAATTAAGACTTAGGACAGCCTTCTGTAAATACTGACTATTGTTTCAAGTATGTTGCATTTTAGGAGTGGGGCAGAAGAAACCTTTCTGAAAATAACAGCCAATTTTCAATGCAAAGCAGTAATACTTAACAAGAGCAAGGAAAATCAGTCCCATTACTTCGGCACAGAATGAGCTCCACAGTAAGTTGAAGAAATGCCAATATCCATGGACCTCTTAGCACGTTCAATCACCCTGAGCATTTTGAGCTCTGTTTCCAAGTTCAAGCCATAGCCACTCTTGCACTCAACCAGTGTGGATCCTGCTCTGAGCATGCGTTCCAGACGGTGTTTGAAAGTACTGAACAGCTCTTCTTCCGTGGCTTTCCGGGTGTGTTCCACAGTAAAATGGATTCCTCCCCCAGCCTGGTGGATCTCCATATAAGATGCACCTGCCAGCTTAGGGAAAAAAAAAAAAAAAAGAAAACAAAAAACAACCCCCCCCATGCAATTAGCTATGAATTGCACATTTTCTATCCAAGGGATTCTAGAAAGTGCCTTGAGATATCTTTGCAGTGAGAGAGACAAAGAGGGGAGAAAAAAAAATTCCCATTAATTCTTCTTCCATTTCCCTCATCTTCTCTCTCCATTCCATTTAAGTGAAGAAATGAAGTAAGAAGCGGCACAAAGAGTATTACTCTGAAGATTTGCTTCCCTCTGAGTCCAAAGGGAAAACCAGTCCCTAGCTCAAAATTCACTTATGCAGAAAAGAAGGTGAAAAAAGCCCAATATTTAGATGATAACAGAAGGCAGCACTTTTATATTGTTCCAATTAATGCAAAAATATACCAAGGCTGGCTGCAAAGGATGCAGTTACACTCCTCTATCAGCCTACCACTATTCAAAACCATCCCTCCTCCTTCAGATTCTCTGACAGAAATGATGTAATTTTTTATAATGGAAAGATGGGATTAATTAGAAAGAAGAAATAGCTGTACATTAAAAAAAAAAAAAAAAAAAAAAAAAAAAAAAAAAAAAAAAAAAAAAAAAAAAAAAAAAAAAAAGGAGAAAGAAAAATCCAGCAGTGTAATTTTATGCCATTACCTTCATTGCAAACTCATGAACCCTATCACCAGCCCACACGGGATGTGTATGTGCATCTACCAGGCCTAAAGAAAACAAAGTAAACGTGCACTTGAGTTACTTCAATGTGTAAGAAAAAAGATTATGAACCTGAAAGAAAAGTGAATGGACAGCAGAAGCTCTCCTACAATGTCTCTATTGGTTAGAGCACAATAAAAATCCAGCCAGCCAAATATCTAGGATTTTCTTAAGAGGCTATTAATTTTCTTTCCAAGTTTTTTTAGGTCTTACACCTCATGCAAAATATCTCCAGATAAATGCATCAGTTGCTGAGTTTTTCATATTATTTTGATGACATTTTCAAACTGTGGAAGAAATGATAAATGGTAAACTTTGAGAGAGTTCATTAGACTTTAAGCGTTGAAAGAGTTCATCAGATTTTAAGCCTGTGCTCTTTAAAAAAGGCAAACGGCTTAGGCTGGGCTTACCACACTAGCACTTCCTCTAGCAACAGTCCACTTACTCCAGAGAGAGCTTTTTCTATATGCTGTGAAGCTGATGATGCTGAGAGCCCAGAGGTCTAACAGCTCATGTGCTAACACCACTTGCTCAGTTTAACATGCAAAAGGCTTGCCCAGGGTTTGGGGGTTTTTTTATCAGGTAAAGTTGCAGAGTATGTGCCTTAAAATCCCTTTTGCCTCCAACTGGCTCTGGGCAGAATGGAGAAACTGAGTTTTGTGGCTGAATTGCTGATGGGCAGAAAAGAGAGATTAATCTGAAAAGTCACTTGGTGGCCAGCTAGGTTACTGCTGTGATCTATGATACAGAGGAAGACATGTTAAGATGGAAAAGAGAATCAGAGCTCCACCACAAAACCCTAAAGAACCATCTCTAGTGCCACAATCTTCTCCTTACAGCACATCTAATGGGAACACTGTGATATTCTATCCCCAGAACAAGATTATATCATTATGAATATAGAAGAAAAAAGGATGGAATGACATTTAACATGCATGTACTTTGTCTCTAAGCTCTTGTCACCACATAGCATTCATAGAATTACAGAATGGGTAAAGTTGTAAGGGGCCACAGTAGGTCATCTGGTCCAACCCCCCTGCTCAATCAGGGTCATCCTAGAGCACATGGCAGAAGATTGCATACAGATGGTTCTTGAACACCTCCACAGGAGACTCCACAACCTCTCTGGGCAACCTGTTCTAGTGCACGGTCACCTGCACAGTAGAGAAGTTTTTCCTCATGTTCAGTTGGAATTTCCTATGCTTCAGTTTCTGTCTGTTGCCTTTTGTCCTATTGCTTGGCATCACCAAGGAGAGCCTTGCTCCATCTTTTTGATAACCTTACTTCAATACTCATATACATTGATGAGGTCCCCTCTCAGTCATCTCTTCTAGATGCTGAACTGGCCCAACTCCCTCAGCCTTTTCTCATAAGAGAGATGCTCCAGTCCCTTAGTCATCTTTGTTGCCCTTTACCGGACCCAGTCCAGAAGCTTCATGTCTCTCTTGTACTGAGGAGCCCAGAACTGGACACAGCACTCCAGATGTGGCCTCACCAGGGGTGAGTGGAGGGGGAGGATCACCTCCCTCGACCTGCTAGCAGTGCTCTTTCCTAGTGTCATCGTCAGCAAATACACCTACCTGGTAACACACACTTCCCAGAGCAGTCAATTATCCTTTCAAATGTTGCTTCTGAAAACTGATTGCGAATTACATCTGCCTGGCCCACAGCTTTGATATAACCATCCCTGCAAGCAGACACAACAAAGAATGTATGAGCCTGTTGAAAAGTCAAGGGCTCCGTGACAGAGCTCCTGGAACAACAGGGACAGGACCTTCAGCAGGACTGAAGATACACATAGCGAGAGGGTTTGCTCATTTTACAGATGCACAGAAAACAACAAGGTAACGCCATGTGTTCCAAGCTTGTCATAATGCTTGTCATGTCCTCTGCTTAGATTCCTTTAGACAACACCTTGTTATTCCTCTAATTCCAGATAGATAACGCTGTTTTTCTCCTGTGGGTCAGCAAACATACAGCATTTCTCCAGCAGGTATCTGTCTGCAGGGTACTCTTCCGCTCACAGAAATCTGTCATCACCTAGATCTGGATCGTGCCTCGTGCCCTAAGAAGCCATAGGCATCAGCCTCTTCGGGGCTGATATTTGGTTGAATAGCAACGTTCTGCTGGTGGAGTTTTAGGATGCTATCAGGAACTCTGAACCGAATCCCTTCCACCCTTGCACGGAGCTCCTCCTCACGCACAGCGGTGGGCTGAGCCGACAGCCGGGCAGCAGCCGGCGCTGGGAGCGAGGGCAGCTCGCATTGACCCCTTCCCGCAGCCTCCCCCGCCGCCCCCGCCCCAGCCCCGCACTCACGGCCCCACCACCAGGCTGGCGCCCCGCAGCACGGCCAGGCCGGCGGCGCCGTCCCGCCGCAGGTACCGCTCCCCGCGGCCGCACACCAGCACCAGCTGCTCGGCGTTCTCCAGCAGGAGCCGCTGCCGCCCCCGACCCGCCATGGCCAGGGCACCGACTGGCCGGGCCGCCCCTCGGCTCAAAGTCCGCCGGGGCGGGCGGGACAGAGCCCCTCCTGCCCCCCGCCTTGTCCGGCCTCGGGCCGCGCTCAGCCCGACCCCGGCTCCGGACCCGGCTTTGGCCCCGCCCGGCTTGGTCTGCCCTAACTTTGCAGCAGCCAGCTCCAGGCGAGGGAGGGATGCTTGCTTGATTCGGTCCGGGATAAGGGGACAACATCCGTGCATCGCTCTGGTTCACGGTCAGCTCCGATGCACCTGGTTTTTCAGCTGGGGCCTCCCAGAGCTCTCAGTTCTCACAGCACCACCCGGAGATTTCCTTTGCAAAAAAAAAAAAAAAAAAAAAAAAAAAAAAAAAAAAAAAAAAAAAAAAAAAAAAAAAAAGGAGCTTCTGTTCTGGGAGCATTTGTTTGCCCACAGGCTCCTTACCCGGAATCCATTATCTCATCAGCATCCATCGCCTTTCCAGCGCCCACCACCTTCCCTGCATTCCAGAAACAGCTCCTGAGGAACACCTCCCACTATGCCAGATGTTCAGGCAGACATTAATTTATCCAGGCAGCTATTATTTTATCCGATTCCAAGATCAAAAGGCTTGTGCGATTCTGCTGCCCCCTGCAGAATGAGGGATGGAAGAATCGTGGAGCAAATATTTACTCTCAAGATGGATTTTTTGTTTGTTTGTTTTCTTCTCTCTTCAAATATTTATAGAGTCTATAGGGCTCCAGTAATTCCCAGCTGGTAAGTGAAGTGTCTTTCTAAACAAGTGGTCCCTCAAACACCTTTCTGGTGATGGAATCTTGTTTAGAAACCTTCTTTTCTTTTAGAAAGAGGATCGGTTTTAAATGCTTGTAACACATCTATGGGCATATACATACTGTCCAGCAGAAAAAAAGATGTATATGTTAGCTCCTTGAATGAACCTTTCTGGTGAAGTCTTGTTTGCAAATGAGGCAAGAAATGCAGCTAAAGCACAGTAATTTGTATTTAATATCAAACCTGAAAAGTGAGTAAAACTACATTCATACCTTGTGATGGTTCTCCACCAGCTCAATACTGCACCACAACCCTTGTCTTCCTCCTAAACTCTCACTGGGCATGCAGAAGATTGACAGCAGAGCTGGTAGAGGGTGCTTTACTGCTTCCAGGAGTTCCCGCTGATTTCCCCAGCAGTTCCACAATATGTTTAAAAGCAGAAATTAAACAGGAACCTTGCAATAGCATGACAGCAAGGGCAGAAGGACACTCCATTGTGGGGGGGTGCTTAAGCAGGAGTGGTGGGATGAGATCTGTTGCGTCAGGAATGAAACACAATGTGCTGCGGTGGAGCCTGGCACTTGCTGAATCGGTTCTGACAATAAAAGCAGGGGGGAGAAGATAATTCAGCTGGAGCAGAAGCAAGCACTCCCCACCTGCATATAGCTCATTGCTCTGCGCATAGTGAGATGGCCGGCAAAAAAAGGGGTCTAGAATGAAGGTCTTTACAATGTAGCACTGTCTTACGGTAGTCTACTGCAAAATCATCTTCCCTGTATTTACAAATATGTGAGGGTAGATACGCAATGAGCTGTTCTTCCTGCCCTTGAGGACTGGCACTGAACATTAAATTCCCACATGCGCATCCCTATGTTTGATTGTATGCCTGGCCATCCAGTGCTTCTGTGAGCAAGGGCTGCAAGTCAAACAGAAACTAGCCTGAATGGTCCTTAAATTTAACTTTCTTGCATCTACATATTTTTTGCCCTTTGTCTCTTTCAGCAATTCCAGAGAGAATTTCAAAGAGCAAAGGTGACATCCACAGCTCTGTTTCTGGTGATCCCATCTCAGACTCCAGTCACTCATAACATTAGTTCTGGTGAAAGGGGGAAAAAGGAAATATCAATTCCGAGTAAAGCTTTATACCTGCCTGTGTTGTTACACTTCTAAAGATAAAATTCAGTTTTATGTGCTAGGCTTTTCCAAGAACCAAGACTAGATCTAATTTAAATCCTTAGAATCGGCAAAGATTTTATGCTTAATAACATAGGAGTGTATTTCATTTTAAGATTTACATTCTGCTTGCAGAAAACTTACAGCTGGGCTTGTGTAGTTCTATATGCCCTGGTTCTTTTCTGGTGAAGATTTTTCTCTGCTATAGATCAGCCTAGGAAGAAAAAGGTTAACCCACTGCAACCAGTGGTTTCTGACATGCTGTGCCTGATCTATTTTTAAGAGCATTGCTCAGAGAAGTTAGTGCAGGAGCAGTTTCTAGGTTGCATCCTCGGGAAATTCTCATTTTATTCAAGAAGTACAGATTCTAAGTACTGGGCTGTATTTTTTTTAATGTTGGCAGAATTCATTGGATGTAAACAGAGGACTGTAGTGTGCTAGAGGAACCCTGCTTAAATTTCTAAACTTAGAGCTTTTAAATCACCTGAATGTTCCAGTGAAAGTAAAAAACCCCGGTGGAAGTAGAACACCTTTTTCAAATACATTGTCAGTTACATTAGAATGTTTATTCTTGTAAACAACATATAATTTTAAAAAGGGGCTAAAGTTAAATACGAGTCTTAGACCAAATATTAACTAAATTTTCCTTAAATTTGTGATAGTTTTTTCTTCTGCTAAATAGTCCTTTACAATAATACACATAGCAGGATGAAATGTCCTGAAAGGAGACACTGTGCATGCCTTAACAAAGTTAATTGCTAGTGGAATTTACTGAATGCTATTTCCCTGTTTACAAAAGCAGCAGAGGTTATTAGACTCTCAGGATCAGAGAAATTGCATCACATGAATGAAACTGACTTGAAAATGTGGAATAGATCCAAACTAAATTGCAAATTTGTTATGTATGCTTGGCTTCCCTCATATCAGATTGAGCTTAACATCACATTTACAAATATTTTTTGCACAGTTCTGAAAAAGTGAACTCTGCATTTTATTTTTTTCTATGTGGAAAAACCTTGCATCTCTCAAACCATAGAAACATTGCATTTGCCCAGATGAGCTTCCTGAATCCTCCCTCTCTTCCCAGATTCTGTCTTTGGCAAATTCCATAACCCCCTGGTGACACGGGGTGAACCTTTTTGGGGAACACCGCAACGTGCCCCAGAGGACCCAATCTGGTTTTCCCTGAGCAGTGTAACCTTGCCAACTTACGTGCCTAGGTTTCCTTTTCACAAAAACTGCAGTTAAGGGAAGGAGAGCTTGTGTGCACCTGTGTCCTGTCACAGACACAGGAACTGGTACCATTCCAGCATCTGGCCTTATGGGAAAGTTTCCAAGTAAAAAAATAAACATCAAGCAACCTATACTCAAATGAGTAACACAAAAAATAAGCTCAAAAATACATGTGATGTCACATCTTACTGTAAGTCTTTCTAGGTTCTTTTTGATTAAGTAACTTTTTAACATATTTAGTAAGTGGTTTTGCAGGGTGTAATTTTTTGCTGATGGAGTGTCCTGCTACTTTGTCCTCCAACTTCTTTTATCTTATAAACAATTTGAACAACTTAATCACATGAAAGCATTTTTTTTCCCAGTTACTCTAGGTACCTTATTTTTAAAAAGTAAAATCATGAGCTCTTTTATTTGTGTCTTAAATATACACATAAGTGAATGTTTGCAACTCTTTTTCCCTTTTGGACTTGCTCCCGAAGCAATGAAAAATCTGTTTGTATTCATGGGGCTTACTTCATACCAACTAAGGACAAACTTTAATTACTTCAATATATTCAGTCCCTTATCTTCACCTGCACTGCAATTCATTCCACACCATTTAGGACCAAAAATAAAATGGTCTTTCTGAGTCTGAAGTCTAAAGAACGTATCTGTCAGGAAAACATGTAACAAAAAATCCCCAAAGAATCTGAAACTACAGGAAAGGAACATGGTTTCACTGAGAATGAAAACTCAAGGCTATAAAGCAGCTGATCTCAGTCTATAAAAGAGGGAGAGAGACAACAGGAGAAATATATCTTTTTTTTCTTAGTTCTGAGTGGGTTCTTGCTTTTGTAAAAGGTAAGTCGACTTGTCTTTCCTATTATTAACCTTAACATAGATTTTCACTTTTTTTTCTTCTAGATCATAGTTTCATCTAAATATAGTGTACATCAGATATGTCTTCTGAAAGGTCATAATAAATGTCTCAGTACTTTAATGCATTTCTCAACAGTCCCTCACAAAAACAAACAGAAAAGATGTGGCTACTTTCCAGATGATGGGTATAGGTCTGTCCTGGAATATCAGCAGCCTGTTTTTAAGTTAGGAAGTATCCACCCCATTAAGGACATGCACAAAATGCTCCCTTGCTTCTTTTGTGCTGCCAGTTTTTAAAAAAGGTTTCTACTCATTTTAAACTGCTACTGGACCTTCCTTGTGTGAAGATTTTTCCTAGCACAAAAACCAGCATTTCTCCAACAAGCAGCAGTTGAAGAATTCTCACCTCAGAGAAAGGGAATCAGTGCTATGAATCACAGGAGAACTTCAGCTCTCTGCAAGGCAAAACCTTTACTCTCATGACAGGAATTAAGCATTCTGGCTGTACAGCACAACTCCAGACACCTTTCTACAGGTATGCCTCTGTTCTGCTGAGGAACCAGTCACATTCATCCATACGCACAGAAGTGGTTCAGCATGAGCTAAGCCTTCTCAGTTATTCTGAAAAGCTGAAAGACTAAAACACTTGGTAAGTTGTCACAGTGATGGTGCTTCCTGCTGATGCAGTGCGAAGATCATACATGTCAAACTCATCTCCAGCCCCACTTCCACCTCATGTGGAGGCCCATTCCAGACAAGGAACTGATTACATACTAAGACAACAGTCACAGCCTTTTCTCCTCCAATACTGATACCACTGTAACTATCAATGGCAGCACGGGAAGGACACTATTCTGCATCATGCAGTCATTAACAGGATGTGCTGTATCACAGATCAGACATGACACTTTGCCTCTCATTCCTGCCACCAAAACTGTTCCAAGAACACATTTAGTTGTTGTTCATTGCCAGTTTAAAAGTACTTATTTAGCCTTGTGATAGTACTGATGTTAAGTTAAATAGTTCTTATTGTAGGGTACTTCAGCAGAGCTGGGAAGTAAGCCTTCAAGCTGCCAAAAAGAAGGGCCTGATTTATGTAATGAAAGACCTTCACAAGTACATCCAAAATGATTTTTCACTCTTTATGGCAACTTACAGATGTAAATATTAAAGGAACACGTGCATAGCTACAGGGATGACTTCCAACATGAGAAATAAACAGGGAAGTATTTCTCTGCAGGATCTATCCTGACAGGTTGGTGTTTTTCCCCCAGTTCACATAACCAGTATTATACCCTAACGCAGTCCAAAGCATCCAGCACTGTTACCTCCAGCTGTCTCTCAAAGGATGTGCAATTCCAGCAGGCAGGCCTGGAGATCTGCACTCCACATGCAGCTTCTCTACTGCAGCTACAACCTGGGTAGCTTTTAATCAGAATGTCTTCTCTTACTTCAGAACCCCCCAGGATGACCGTATCACCTCCATTTTTCAGCAGAGACTCACAAAGCACACTCCCATTTTGCAGTCTGTTGTCTAAACTCTATTAATTTGAAGTCTATTGACCTTTACAGCTGCCAAGAGTTTTGTTTGTGTGGCTGCTGGCTACTAAGGTGATACAAATTTGTCCTTCCTTAATGACTGTATGGCCACACTTCAAGCTTTGTAACTCAAGGCAACAGAATATTTTTGAGAGACACTGGGGTACAGCAGATCTCCCCATCTCACCTGCAGTGAAGTCTTCCCAGCTATTTCCAAATGGTTTATAAACAGGTTTAAAGATTAAGTGTATTTAAACAGTCACTGCATACATACTGTAAAATATAGGAACTTCCATGTCTACCTGTGTTTCAGATGGAATTTTTTTTCAGAACTGGTATTTTTTTTAAACACTTGCTTTTCATTTTAATATTTTCAGCTTTAAACTGAAATAATTACCTGTTGCTCCTCCAGCATTTGCTTTTCAGACACCAGTAGAAGACTAAAGACCTGTTAAAGGGTTAACTTCCCCCATATTAAAACACAGGGGGAAAAAAGTAAACACCTTATTACAAAAGTATGAAAAACAGAAAGAAAAAAAAGTTTATTTCCAGAAATACAAAACATCTATTCTCTCATTTCTCCATCTTCTTCCTCTTCTTCCACACCTCTGATGTACAAAACATTATTGCACCTGTAAATAGAACCAAGAGTTCTATTACTTCTTGGCTGTATTTGTTATAATTTTCCTCACATAAGATGCTTTAAGCATTTTTCTGCTTGTGTGTAGCCTGGCAGCAGCCAAATTCTGCATAACAAATTGCTGCTGTTCACCTTGTACAGCTTTTCCACAAAGTTCATTACAATTCTGAACCTTTATAAAAGTTGTAACTGGTTGACAATGCTGTACACAAAAAATCTTTACTTGTGGGTTAGCAGTTATGGTCAAGTTCAACTTCTAAGCATGTGAAATGTTTTCAGGTGCAATGCACTAGTATACAAGGCCGAAGGATTAACAGATACACAATAAAGTAGAAAACTATATCATTTACGCACCAAAAAAGGGATAATGACTACTTCTTGAAATATATTCAACAGTTCCATTTTCCCTCTCCTCAGAAGGGATCTCAACAGAAAAGGTACACATTCATAGCCCTCCTGTAAGACCTACACTTAGCCTCTTAGTTCACAAGAAATACAACATCCATCCTTACAAGTTTTAATGAAAGTGGTAAGAAGAATTAGAAAGAGCCAGCCTTCACCATGAATAAATACCCCAATTACCTTATCAAAACTTCACCCAGGTGTCCAGACAACGCGCCGTCTATGTATTCCTCTGTGTTTGCGAGCTTGAGAGGGAAACGAGCAAAAATCAGAGCGACTGTACTAAAAGCAGCTTCACAAAGCACACATGGGCCCTGCCCCAGCCCAGTGCTCGCTACAGCGGCCGGGGCAGCCGAGCGGCCCCGCAGTCCCGCCGAGGCACCGCCGGTCCCCGCACCACAGAGCGGTCTGGGCTAGAGGGGACCCCAAAGATCGCGGCGTTCCACTGCCCTGCCGCGGGCACGGGCGCCTCTCACTAGACCACGCTGCTCAGCCAACGCTGCCCCCTCCAACTTGGACCTGAGCACTTCCAGGGACGGGGTATCCATACCTTCTCCGGGCAGCCTGTTCTGGTTGGCCCCACTTCGCCGCCCCAGAGCCAAGCCCCGGCGACACCCCCTCCCCACGCACCTCACCGGGGACCCCCCGGGGCTCACCTGCATGTTCATGTAGCCGTCCACGGAGACGAGGTAGCCCTTGTACTCCATCCCCCACTTCAGCTTCACCATCACCGGCTTTCCCGTCAGCCCGTTCAGGAACGGCTTGGGGTTCAGGGGCAGGCTCTGCAGGGGGAGCACACGGTCAGCGCCTCCCGGCTCCCGCCCCTCCCGCCGCCCTGCCGCGCGCCCCCCGCTGCCCTTACCATGGCGGGAGAAGCGCAGGCCCACGCGGGAACCCCTCGTGCGCGCCGCGGGAGAGCGGCCGGGGATGCGATGGGAAAGGAAGGGAAACAGCTCCGCGCCCGCTTCCAGTTCCGGGGGCGCCGCTCTCCCGCCCCCGGCCTCGCACAGGCCGAGGCAAAGGCGGCGCTGCCCATTGGCTCGGCGCTGCCGCGGGCCTCTCTCATTGGCCAGAGCGCCGCGCTAACCCCCGGCCCCAGCCAATCGCCTTTGGCGCGAGAAGCCGGGCGCCTTGTGTGAAGGGGGAGCGTCCCCCGGGTCTGTGTGTCCGTCCGTGTGTGTCTGTGTGTCCGTCCGTGTGTGTCCCTGTTCTGCTCGGAGGGGGCACCTCGGCACAGCGGGCTTAGCCAGTCCCTTTGCTCCTCTGCGCAGGCCGATCCCCACGAGGTGGCCGTGGCGCGGGGCGGGGGTCTCTGACAGACCCTGCCGCGGTACCCGCGTGCCCTGGAATCTCGTGGCGTCCGCCCGTCTGTGAGAGCGAACCTGCGGACCAGCACGTGTGCGTGACTCCACACGCGTGGATAGAAACCCTCGGAGTTTTATAAGACACACATAACACCCAGAGTTTTCTGTCAGTGTGATTTCACTCCCAGGCAAAGAGGTTGCCAGAGATTTTCTAGGCTATGGAGGTCATCGGCCTATTCACACCCGTGAAGCGCCGGTCCTTTACTAGCAAAATTGAGACTCTTGATAGGCAAACATGTGGAACCAACGTCTGTGCCGCTTACTAATTTGTCACATCCACACTAATGTTTTCGGCTACTCTATGTCTAAATTCATCAAATGCCACAACGTCTATTCCTGCATACAGCAGGAATATTCCTATTCCCTTAGTCTTTAATGTATTTGTTGCTGAATGAGAAACTAATCTTTCTGTAACAAAACTACTAAGTTTTTTGTGCATTTTACCTTCCAAAGGTCTAGTGCACCACTGTTGAAACCAAAGCCATCATCATCTACTTAAATCTGCACGTTTAAAGCTGTTGACCCAACAGTCTATCTGTCCCAGGTCCAGGCGGTCATGCATAGTGGCACCATACGTCTTGTGGATGGGTGGAAGGGAAACAGATGGAGTTGTAATTCTTGTTAACTAGCATATAACAAAAGTGCACTCACAGAATCACAGAATTGCTAGGGTTTTGGAAGGGACCTCTGGAGATCATCCAGTCCAAAACCCCTGCCGAGGCAGGGTCACCTGGAGCAGGTGACACAGGAACATGTCCAGGTTTTGAATGTCTCCGGAGAGGGAGACTCCAAAACCTCCCTGGGCAGCCTGTTCCAGTGCTGTGCCACCCTCAGTGTAAAGAAGTTCTTCCTCATGTTCAGGTGAAACCTCTTGTGAAAATACTCAGATACTTATTTCCATGATGATTAGAAATGAGTGTGATTTTCTTTTAGGGTGTAGTGGGTGGGCAACAGAAACAACATCAAAATTAGGCTAATTGTCTTTCTGGTAGCAGGACTCACTGTGGGCCAGCTTAAAGAGTAACTAAGTTACAAGATTTTTTTTAGGGAAGACAAAGTAGGAAAAGTATGAACACAATGGGAAATAGTATATATAGCAAAATTTATCATGCCATTTGGAATAGAGAATAGCTGATTTTATGTAACTTATAGTGTGGCAGAATGCAATGAACTTAAAAGGGAGTGTCTTGAATAAAATCATACGGTGGGAGCAACTTCTGCACTGTTCTGACAATTGCCAAGGATAAACATGTATCTATGAATGGCACTATAACAGGTTTGGTATGTTTTCTGTAAACAGCACTTTTATTTTTATATATGGAACGAATTTTGACCACAATGTCTCCTACTCGTGCTGGGAAAACTTTGTGTACCAAAAGATACAGGAACAGTGGTATTCAGCTTTTAATACACTCTGTTCCTCTGACAGGTCAGTAAATATTCCAGTCCTGTAGTTATAAAAACAAATTTCCCAGGATCATAGATATCAGTGTAGAAGTCAGAGAGCAAGTGTGCTTGACTTCTAGTTTCATAACTGGTACGTGAATTTGCGTGTCAGTAATCTCATCAGCTGCAGACTGCAATTTTGTGTGGTGGTAGGGTAGGAAGGAGTACCAAAAGCACAGAACGCATGACTACATCTGATGCAGTTAACTGAATAACTCTGTTAATCAGGAAACAAAATAGCTGGTGTTTTTCTTTCCCCCTTGTGAGGAATTTGCTGTTTACCTTTTTGACTAAATCATTCTGACTCAGAGACAATTTTCTTATGCTGGCTGTCTCCTGACCTTCAGCACAGGGCTGAAGTTCACCTTTTGTCCTCTTTGTATTTCCCCACGTAATAGGGGAAGTAATCATTTGCATTCTTTTCTGCCTTTGGGTCAGGGTATTTAGGCTGCTGCTGAACAGGAAATGAACAGGAAAGAGTTGTTGTCATAGATTAATCCAAACCTTAGCTTTTGGGTGGATGGATAGGATTTTCTCTTACAGCTCAGGAGTGGGAATTTAGCACAACTGCCTACTCTCTGTTCCTAAGGAAACATATTAAGCAGCTGAATATCCGAGGGCAGCAGCATTTCTGGTGGAGGGATTTGTTAGATTATCTGTGTAAGTGCGATTGCTCACTGACATCATTAACACACCATGTCACCATAGTGCCAGGCAGAGAGGGGAGCCCCTCACATCACTGAGAGAAAGCTGAGCTGCCCAGAGCTCTTTCCTGATTAAGCCAAGTTTGCTGAGACAGGAACTCCCTGCAATGACCACCTTCTGCCTGCCATAAACACATTTATTAAGGAAACTTTCAGAGCTGCCCCATGTTCCAGCTTCTGGGTTGCACATTCAGTGACCATCCCATGCCTTTTCCTAGCAATATGCCAATGTAAATGGGGTTTTCCTCCACTGCACTCTTATTCCACATCAAGTGGTACCCCACAGTCATCTCCACCTGAGTAGTAACAGCATCCACTTTGCCATCAAACCGAAGACACCGTGCCATGGGCACCAGTTGCAATCAGAGAACTTAACACAGTCATGAAGGCACAGCCCTGAATTAAGAGTGGGCAGAGCTGAGTTAACAAAAAGGAAGCTCCACTAGGAGACAGTGCCTTCAAAGGACAGGTTCACATCAAAAGAGCTCCAGTGTAGCACTACAGAGTTAGCCCTGCTCTCTAGCAGATGAACCTCAGCTTCTGGTTCTATTGGGTTCACAACTGACAAAGCCTTGTAAGAACTTGCTGCTCTCCCCATACAAACCTGTGCTGGGTGAAAGACATACCACCCTCCTTCCTCCACCTTGCCAGATTTCCAGACCAAGTCTGGTTCTTGAAAATATTAGGTGATATGGTGCCTTGATCTAAGACAAGCAGTTGTCTTGGACTAGGAGTTGATTTCTCACATGCTCTCTGTTCTAACTACTTGAGGATGCAGTGGCTATGAGTCTCACGGACCTAGAAGGTTTTGAAGCTCTGTGCAAATTCCTTGGGGAGTTTTGCTGCTGTAGCGATGATGTTTAAATGTGAAGAAGATCTAGGACTCAGGCCAAATATTCCCATGAAATAAATTTATTTTTCCTTCAGCAAGAAGCATAATGGAAGATTTGCCTCTAAAAATCATACTGGAATGGAAAATTTACTCTTGCCAACAATTGGTATAATCCTTACTTTTTATGGCTTTGCCAGAATAAAACAGTTTAGCTTCAAGCAGCATTCTCTCAGAGATCTCTCTACCAGTGAAACACCTTTCCTCTCTGCTGATGATTTGTCATTTTAATAGCATCATCTTTGATCAAATCTCCATGAATGAGGCAACAACCATCCACCACAGGCCTTCACCATGGATCGTGACTGGGAACCAGTAGGCAATGACATCAGGCTTCAGAAGAATAGGGATCTACTTTTTCCTCTGAGTTTCTCATCAAACCAAAGCCAAGTTTGCTACAGGGGTGGATATACACAATCCAAGTGCTAGGATGCACAAAGCTGGATAGCCTATTTCAGGTTTGATCCAAGTAACATGTGTCTTTCCACATGCTGCCAAATTTTCATCTCAGTATAAGACTGTAGCGTAGAACAGAGTCTCGGTCTTGCTGAACAACTCTTGGATACAGCTGAAGGGAAGGGAATGGGAGAAATACAAAAACCAAGAGACTTGCCATTGGCCCTGCATGCCTGGCAGTGGCTGGCAAATAGTAATGTGACGAAACACAACATGCAAAAGTCTGTTTGGGCTGGACTTGCCCAGTGAGCAGGAGACCATGCTGTGAAAGACTCACGGGGCAGGAGGCAGAGGTGAGCCTGGGAAGATAGAAATGGAGGGTTTATTCTTGGGTGGAAGATTTATGTGTCATTTCAGATCAGTGCAGTGTCTTTTTTCTGCAGTGATATCTGTGAAATGAGATTGGGGGTGTGTGGGTGAGGGCAGGTATGTCCTCACAAAGACTAGATCTTCTGCCCACTCCCCCAGATGTTTGCAGGAGTGGGCAAAAGATCTGGGCTTTGTTATCATATACATATATGAACCCATCACAAGGCTGGGCTGTGTGAACAAGAAGGGGCATGGGATGGGTATTGTACAAAAATTATGGGAACATTAAAGCCTCCTTTTATTCATATTGAAAACCTTTATTTATTTGTGCGAATAGTGTTCATGCAAATTATGCAGCTACACTAAAGAGAGGCCCTTTAAGAATGTGTCTCTGAAAACACAGGCTCCTTTGCCAGGAAATAATGGGACTTCCTTAATTATCAGCTGTTATCTTCTGGGTTTGGCAAACTTTTGTTGCTTTATGTGCGGTTGCTTCTTTTATGCTTTGACATTAATGAATTGGAATTGAAATTATGTGCTGAGGAAAACAAAGTGATCTGTATAAATAATAAAATGGTGTTCTTGTGTGTGTCAAAAAGGGGGAGATAAGTATTATGCTGAAGGAATTTGGAAACTGTGCTTTCATACAAACATCTTAATAGAAACTAATAACAGGCTCCAAATCACAGAAGTGGTTTAAGAGTTGGTGTTTTAGGAAATCTGTCTGAGCAGAGCTCAGTAAGTTTGGCTGGCGTTGGAGGCTTTCTGAGTTGGGTAGCAGCTCTATTGTAACAGAGGAGCTCATCTGCAATTTTTAACAGTGAATCTTGTGGGTGTGAATCTTTCCTGAAGATAAGAAAGGAGTTATTAGGCAACAGGTACATGGGTCATGGGGTGTTACTGATCAGGAGAGACCAGATATTGTACAGACTCCCTCATCATTTCAGAGAAAGAGCAGAAAGAAACTAGTTGGAGAGGAGAAAGTAAGTGAGAGAAATTATACTGGGTTAAAGGAAGGAGCTAAATCCAGGATTCTTGAATTTCTTAGAAAACTCTGTCTGAGCCCAAGCAATATTCTGGAGAGATGAGGCAGAGAAATAGGAGCCCAAGTCCCAGAGTAACCTGTGAGTCATCAAGGCTGATTGGCAGCTGTAGGGACAAATATGTCCTGAACTCCCTTCATTACACTGTGAGGCTTTAATGTGCTGTGGTTTTATTAATTTGGCCAGATACATCTTTTTTTCTGATAGCCAAAGGGAAGAGTGATTTGAGGTTGAAGCCTCTGCAAAGACTGCTGGGTTATTTGCGCCTCTCCCAGGGGAGCCAGTGCTGGTCCTGAGGCAGCTGGGCCAGAAAGTCTCATTTCCAGGAAGGGTCTACAGACAGAAAAAATCCCCAACCCCCTGTGCTCTGAAAATGTTCCAGAGGCAACGTCTGCATTTCTTATTTGACTTGAACCTGAGCCCAGGGCACACAGTTCATCTTGGAGGCAGCTGCATCTGAGACCAGTGAATTCCAGTGGCTTCTGCCTCTCTGCTAAACTGGTGGCCCTTTGTGAGGGCCTTTCCAGGCTAGGGAGTGCTGAGTGTCTGCTATAAAGGCAAATGTATGTGTACACCCTTCCCTGTGGAGCAGAGTCGAGGAGAAGCTGTCATGCAGACAGTTTCTAGTCAGCTACCAGAACCTCGGAGCATCTCACTGCCTGCCTGGAACAAACAGAAGTCCAAGCTCATGTAGGTGGGCAAGCTTTTCTCAAACCTTGGGAACCCCATAGGCTTATCCTGCCTGAGATAAGAAGGATTATAGAGACCAGGAGTTAACTGTGGGGATGGTCAGATAATTAGGACCAAATGCCCAAGGCAGACAGCACAAAAGACTGCAGCATACTCATGATGGAAGTAACTGAAAATCCCATAGTTCAACACACGTCATCTGGTACAAATCCAGGGGAGAGAGCATGACTGTAACTGTTTACACTGGTTTTATGCCAACCATCCCCAAATTACCAGGGCCCTGACTTTCATACTTCTTGGGCCAGTGCCCAGCTGTATGTGCTGGGTGCAGTGTGTCACCACAGAAATGCCTTTCTTCAGAATTCTCTAGGAGTTCAGTAAGTTGGAGTTTTGGCCAGTGAAGTTTCCACTGTATTATGCCAATGATGGCAGTGCTCACAGAGACCAGATCTACCTGGTTCATTTCTAGCCAGGAGGTCACTGATGTGCTGGTGTTCCCTTGTTACAACTGCCTCCTGTAAAACTGTTAGTTTGGCCTTCGTTTTGCTGAGTAAATGGTTAGATCAATTATACAACCGTTAGGTTTTCCCAAAGTACATAGAGGTTGAGAGCTGGCTTCTCTTTGCCCAGCAGGTGTTTCTGAGGAGGCAGTTGATGTGCCATGGGCTTCCCTGCTGGGGTGCCAAGACCCTGGAGAGATATTGTGAGCAATTTCAGTGCTTCTGATGGTGCACTGTCAATTCCTGATGCTCCTTGCATGCCCCAGATGGCCTGGCCCCACTGCCACACTGCTCTCTTTGTCTCCTTTTCTATTTTTTGCGTCTTTTATAGCAGCCACTATTGCTGTCTGCACTTGGCATGGGTGGCCTTGGCAGCATAGCATGGTCTCAGAGGCGTTTGCATCCATTTGGTGCCTTCCTTCTCCAGGGCAATGTCTTCTCTGTGGCAATTTACACCACAAGTAATGGGAAGGTCCTAGTGGAAAGCGGTGTGCGTTCTTGAAATAGGACCCAGTGATGGTAAATAGAGGATCCACTCTTCTGCAGTGACAAGCTCACTTGTAAGGGTAGGTAATGACCAGGCAAGGAAAGGGAAGATTGTGCCCTGATTGTATTGTTTACTGCAATGCAGGATAGAGATACTTAGCTAGTTTGGGTAATAAAAACAATTGAAAAAAGCCTGCTTCTCTGCCAGTAAACATATTCTGGTGCCTGAGCTGGCTCGCTCCAACCAGCACGTGCAAACTGCGATCATTTTGAGGATTAGGGTGTGTTCAAGGGTTAGACTGTGGGCACGTTTCACAAGCATAGCAGAAGATGTACCCTCAACAAGGACCATTTGCTGCAGCACTGAAATCTTTGCTCCAAAACTCTTTTTTTTTTTTTTTTCCCAGAAGAAATTTTTTATAAAAATAAGGGGAAAGGAATCTATTTTTTAAGCAAGCACCATTCTTGGAAATGACCTTCTTGGATGAAATTTTCCTGAAGAATATCAGCTTGGAGCAGATATTTCCTGCTTCCAGGAAAGCTTTTCCAAAGTCCTGCCTCCTGTAAATGTTTATACAAACAATTAAAGACTGCCAGAGTTATAAACTGCTAAGAAAGAGGAGCTTAGGATGGAGAACAGTGAAACCTTAATAACAGCATTGCCAACTCCACTTAATAAACAGAAACATTTAATATGGATTTTGTATAATAAATGCTAGGTTAGATATGAAACTTTTGCACCATTTTGCTTTGCTACACAATAAGCAAAAATTCAGCATAGCATACACCAGGTTGAGTATTTTCTGGCAAATGTGGTATTTCTTAAGAAATCCTTAAGGTTGTTTGATCAGTTGTAGGTTGCAATGGACTGATATTGATGTTCCTTTCATATAATGCTTCATGTAAGGCAAGTGACTACTTGCTTTGACAGACTGTAAAAGATACATAATTATTAAGTGGGAAAGGGCTAGTTCATTCCTGTGACACTATGGATTTACATGCTTCTGTGAATTGGACATAAAGCGCTACAATTCACCTGTGGTATTGTGGGGTTTTGCCTTAAGTGCTCAAGAAGAAGCTCCTATAATTTTCTATTTCAGGGAAAGGAGATCTAGAGGATTAAATGGTACAGTTAAAGATTTATTTAACAACAAACAAAAATTTCACAGCTGAACAGTCTTGTTTAAGTTTATTTCACAATTCTACCATGTTGAGACAGCAAGAACTTTAGTGGAGGTATGACTTTGGGTATTTGATAAGACAATTTAAAATAGAGCGAAGTGGATGGCAACTCCTATGCCCCTCTGAGCTGGGCTGTCTGAGAAGCAATGTGATTGTGGCAGAGAGACAATGCTGCAAACCAATGTTTCTGATGGTGAGCAGATATATGAGTATATAATAGCTTGTACAAATGAAAAATACAACATTTTTGGTTGCCAAGTTGACCCAGTCTCAGATAATGGGCTAAAAGGTGCAAGCTCAGCAGACTGATTGGAGCTGTAATGTCTTTAGCAAATGAGGGAAATTGAATACCCTTTGCCTACATAACCTTTGCCTTCACTGGTTTTGCTTTATTCACATTTGAAAGTACACATCATCCCCAAGTGTATCTAAATAGCAGCAGGATGGAAGTAATGACTGTGCTTTCAAGGGCAGAATGCCCCTGAATTCCATGGGAACTGGATGCTAAATTATACTGAAAAGTCATAGAGCACACATGACTCAGACCTGAGCTGTGCATCTGAAATGTTGTAAAGAAAAGCATCACTTAATTTTTTTTATTTATAGTAAAGGCAAACCCATTTTTTTATAATTTAAACAATATGTTTTCCTTTCCAGATTTTCTCTGGTTTAATATTAATGTGTGTGAATATATATATATATATATCTATACATGCCCACATATGTGATACCACAGAACAGTGCACACAGTACAATGCATATTAATATTTATGTGTTGGACATTATATGTACATATACTCTATATTATTTACTAACAACAACTTTATTTCAGATGTCAGAAAAATGTGGGATTCCGCTGGGTCTGAGAGCACTGATTACATTCACAATGGTGAACAGATTAACCATTTAGTTGCAGGTATCAAGGTTGTCACTCAAACTGGCAGCACCTCAGAATAGCTAAAGCTTATCAAAAATTGTCTGAATTGGAAATGACAGCCATACATGCATGAATGCGTCTGTATGGCTGGAAGATTGTTGAAGTGTGAAGTGAAGAAGTTCACTTTGGTTTATTTTTTATCATAATTACTGTATTTCATGAAGGAGCATTGACTTGCCACAGGATAAATACAGGGGGAAACAGAGAGAAACTTCATTCTCTTATCATCTTTGTCTCCCAGAGGTCACCACATTTAACAAAGAGTATTTATTTCATTCCTTATGCATTTACGTAGCCATTTACTGTACTCTGTATAAGTGAAGCAGAATAATTTTTTGCGAGACTAATTAAAAGTTGCATGGTAGAAAATGTTTTTGTGATCACACCACCGTAACGAAATTGAGCTGTCCTTACTGACGTGTGCTCCATTTACTGGGTTTTTTAAAACATATTTCCCACACTTCCAGCAGATTTTTTTTTTTTAAAAGCAAAAGCATAGTAAAGTTTTTCATCCTAAGTAAATTAATATCTTTAATGAACATATTTGGAAAAATAAAATGGCAATTTATTTCATCTTGTTTCTATTTATTGTGTGGCTTTATACTGCTTCCTAGCTCTATAGCATCTTACAAAACTTCCATGTCAAATCGAGAACAGCTAAATCACCTCTGAGTCAACAGGATTAATGCATAAAGTTTATTTGTCTCCATCCCACTGGTGTTACAGTCTACTTCAGTCTCAGCATGAAGTACTAACCAGGCAGTTTTACCATGTTCTGTATTTTGGATCCCATGTGGAATAGGCACTTAGTGAATGGAAAAGGCTATTAATTTAGTTATATGATTTCATCATAGACTGTTAACAGAGTTGAGGATTGCACTGAAAAAGTCCAAAGGCTCTAGCGTGAGAAATGCACTGAGCCAAACTTTTATTTTAAAAAATATATGGTTTAAATCCCTCACGTTAGCTCAAACCACTGTTAATTCTTCCCAAAGGCTGCCATAGGTGGGGTCAGAACTTAGTGCTGTGGCTGATGTCTTTGAGGAGAAAATGGTCTACCAAAGAAAGATAAAGGTCCAATTTTAACTGCCACAGCACTCCAAAGTGCTCATTTGGCTTCCACACAGAATCTGAGAAGTTTTCTTCTTCGGGTGTTATGTGCTTAATGAAATTAGAAAAATTAATACTCTCTGTGTATACAACTGCTGTATCTGAACCAGCTAGTGGATAAAGTGTTAATAATAGCAAAAGTTCATGTCATGCCAAGAAAGACTAAAACATGTGACACCTTTGATGCATCTTGTCATTATAGACATGGGGTTGGGAACCAGTCTTACTCCTACTACGGGTCCAGCAAGTGGCCTTCAGCAAGCAGTGAAACCCCTGTTTGCAGAGCAGGGACATTTTGAATTATTCTGACCATTGATGTTATGATGGCACCTAGACGACATGCAAGATTGAGTCTCTGTGCTCTGGGGCAACCGACAGTCCTGAAAACAGAGCCCTCTGCAGAGATATCAAACCGTGGGTGGAGGAAAGGAAGCATCCTTTAAAAGGTGGAGAATGGAGGTAAGAAAGATAACCCTTAATGTTCTACCTGCCATTAAGGAAGTGAAAAAGCCATTGCCAGGATATAGTAGTTTTTGTTGCAAATCTGTGACTGCTTGAAGCAGAAACCGGTACATACATTATTTTCCCTTCTCAGTGGCTGACCAAGTGAGTGAAGACGAAATGCCTCCCTTTCCAAATGCATGCAAATGGCTCTGAGATATGGATAGATATGGGATTGTCAACTCCAATTAGTTGGAGAAATGACCTACTGTACTTCTCTTCTATAGGTATTACAAAAGCCGTTCCGCCCATGAATTAGACATCGGTGAGAAGCTGAATTTAAGCCCACTATTGTATGGGAATGTCCACTCCGCTTTGCCACACTAAAGACATTCAGGCAGGCAGAACACCCTCCGCTGACTCATTAGGGCATACATTAGAGGCAAACTCGCTGCGCTCGCCATGAACCCACAGAGCTCTCTTGAATGGTAGCCCTTGGTGGACGCTTGCAGGGCAGGCCGGTTCCCACAGCACCCCGCTGATCCCCTGTGAACAGATTCGCAGCTCCCCGCTGGCTGCAGAAATGGATTGCTTGCCCCATCCTCACCCGCCACTGACAGCCCTCATAATAATAACCTGCCCGGGAGGCGAGGGACGGGAACGGGTTTCTGACAACTCATTAGCCTGAGATATGGTCGGTTCCTGCCAGGATTGTCACCATCGCTGCAGAGGGAGCAGGACAGTGCTGGGCAACACCGGTCAGGCCCTTTCAGGACCACCATTTCCCAAAAAAGTTACTTGCATCCTCAGAAAGGAGCGCCTATAGAGGGTGGGTCTTTCAAGACTCCCGAGGAGGGAAAAAACAGAAAAATTGGAGTGCCAGAAGTGCTGAGGTGAAAAATGAGGCCAGCAGGGGGTCGTATGATACTATAATGAAACCACAGCTGCTCAGAGGGATGGGAGGCAGCCCTGGGCTCAGGCATGCACACATCGGCCGCCTTCGAGGCAGCAGTTCAGCTCTGAGGTCCTGGGTCTGATTTCTGAAGCGCTGTTTCTCTTCCTCCTTCGGCTTCACCAGGACTTCGTGATTGAGGTACCAGTCTGGGAAAAGAAATCAAGAAAAGAACTGGGAAGTCCATCAAATATTGCTTTACTCTGTTCTCCAGTTTGTCTTTTAAAATCCAGGTGCACTAAACTGCCCTGTGACTTTTAGTCCTGTCAAGAACTACACGTGAGATTGTGTCCACTCCCCTGTGTCACTGGGGTGATAGACAAGGAACTTCTGAGCCTGGCAGCAATGCTCTGGGTATAACTTGTCTATGTATGAAAATCACCAGCTTGAAGTTCCTCATCCTGGTTCAGTAGGAGGGGTGTGAAGAGCTGTCCATGTTGAGCCATTTTTTTAGTGGCAATCATGGAATGCTATTACCTCACCTCCAGCTTGGAGAGTGATGCTTGCAAAGAAGAGATCTTCACTCAAAGCAGCTGACAAGAGCAACGTGGAGTCACTACAGGCAAGAAATGCCCTTGCTTGTAATAGGATGGGAGCAAGATGTGGAATCGTATTTCACCTTTACTACCTGTATCTTGTGTGATGTCTGAGGGAATTGTCTATGCAAACTGAAACAATGTGGACTATATATAGTGGACTACATGTCCTCTAACTGATGTCTTCAAGTTTAATCATTGGACTCAAAAAGAGCGAAAGCATTTATTGTAAATAAAGGTCTTGTGTGTCTGCGTACTGGTAGACAATGAAATTTTAATGAGTGTTTTGAAAATTTTAGTGCAGAAACATGAAATGGCTTCATTAGGAGAAGTAATTTTCAGCTCTACTGCAGAGAAATGCCATTTATCAAGAATGAAGACAGTAAAAAATGCCAGCAAGACCTAATTTGACAGAAAAGAAAGCAAAAAAACAACTCAGTCCATAAATAAGTAAATACATAAAACGAATTATCACTGTGTGCTGTTCTCATAGCTCAGCTGCTTTAGAAATAAGAATGAAGACTTTCTGAACCACAGCCCTCAAAGTACTTGAGTGTTGTGGTTGGGAAAGGCTCACGGCTATTGCTAAAGTATTGAGGGTATGTAAAATCACAAAGAAGCAACTTCTGTTTCGGAAGGGATGGAAATGGAAAAGAATGAATCCACATGCAGTGGTCTAAAACTGTGTTGTTTTACTGCTTCTAAGTAGGTTATCTGGTAGGCAGGACTTAAATGATGGAGATACAGAGATTCCAAGAACACTGGCAATCTCCCAGACCCACTAATAGTCCACCGTAGTCACGGAAACAGCAACACGTAGCAAATCATACTGAAGGCCAACAAAAGGTTTTTAACAGCTTTGTTAATGAACTAGAAAGGTAGGAGGATGTCAATGACGTTAGCAGAAAATGTTCAATTTGAATCTTTTACAGGCAGAAAAATTGCTCAAAGACAAATGTAGAGATTCAAATAATCTGGCAAAATTGATATCAATTTTGCGAGATCGTTTGTCTTTGAGCAGTTTTTCTGCCTGCAACAGATCCAAATCATTCAGTTTCAGGAACTATAACTGTTGAAAAGAAAGTCAAATATATTGATTTAGGTGTCAGATGCAGTCTAAAACATGCAGTCTGTTCAGATATCCAGAGGAACTGAGGTCTTGTGAAAACAGAGGCCCAGCAGACATACATAAAGGTGACATCACCCGCTGGCAAGTGACAGCTGGTACTGTCCCAGTGGCCTGAAACAGAGCTGTTGGTGGCAAAAGGGACAAAGAGAGAGAAAGAAACTAAATTAAACCAAGTTGATTGAAGTTTGCTGTACTTACACATGGATGGACTCCAGCTGATGGTGCCACATCTTTCAGTCGTAACTAGAAAAAGACACTTTTCTTCCAAGTCCATTTTCAGCAATTAATTTGGACCCAACAAGACTAAGGTAGAAGGAGTCTCTCCTGGGCCAAAAGAGACCTTATCCAAGGTAGCAAAGATTTCAGCATTGTGTCTCAGAGCCAGTAACAGAGCCATGTTGGTTGTAGTCCCCCAGTGACACAAGTATTAAAATCTCAAATAAAGTATCTGCATCAATATTCTCCTTACTGTAGTCTGAACCACAGGTTTGCAAGTGAGGTGAAGTCCAGTGTTTGAAGATGAAAGTGACTGGTAAAATGCAGGAGTCAGAAAGGAAGACAGAGAGGAGGAATCCACAGAGGAGTGGAGGATCCTTTAGAGGTGACTGATGCCTAAGGGCCACCACCTCTGTGAATGCAACAAACAGCTGGTCATTTGATACTCTTCAGGGCAAAGGAAGGAGCTGGTGTTACTTTTTCTAGTGTGTGAACAGCTCCAGTTTCTGGGTGTGCATTTGTATGGAAATATATAAGAAAAGCTAAAAATGGTTTCAGAAGATGAGTGTTCCCACTTTATTATGATATGGAGACTATACATAATGTATTTTAATAATGTATGGAATACCTTCACAGGGAGCCTTTTTGATATGATCCACTGAAAGTACTTTTCAGTGGGAAAACAAACACATAAAGAAGAATAGAGGATGTTTTCAAAACTCTCCAGAAGATGTTTTTGGCTTTTGTACACTTCCTTTCAAGTCCATTAAATGCACTTTCCAAAAGTCAAAGCACTTCTTTCATTGCAGCAGCCTGAATGAGCCCAGAAAAGCAGCCAGTCCTGAGCTCTCAGTGCAGTTTCTGACCTCTCTTACAATATTTTAGATACCTCAGATATTTCTCCATCAAGCTCTCTGAAAGCAAGAGCTGTTAAATCACATCTGTAAACTGAAGCATGGAGAATTCTTTACATGTGTAAAATTCCTTCTCATTATATAGAGAGAAACGGTTTACAGACTGCTCTAAGTAGAAGGCAAATAACTCACCAGAACAATAGGAATAGTATAGACAAGCCTCTCAGCCTTGATGATCTTGTTTGGCAACAAATGCCTGAATGGCTTGCCTGGTTTACTTGAAAGTAAATAAATTAAATACCATCTTTCGTTTATTAGCTGGTGAGATTTTTTTTCTAAGCATTCTACTGCAGTCCTGAAACATCTGGGGATAAATGAGAAAAAGAAAAGAAGGCAAAATAGCTCATTAAGTGGTTTTAACTCTCTCTTAAACAGAAATGCAAATTAAGAGATTCTGGCTAGCCTGGGAGATCCCTGCTCAGGGAGAGCAAAACTATATACTGGACAGGAACAAATGAACACACATTTCTCAGAGCACTCATGTCACCCTGCACTCCAAAACTGGGGGGCATCCGTGATCATATTCACAAGACATGATAAATCATCATTTAATACTTATATTGGGAAATGTCAAGAGACCAGATCAGAGGCTGAATTCTAGTGTTCTAGGCTGAATGTACATATATGAAGACACTCTCCCAGAAAGTTACTGCACTCCTGAAAACTCCAGTTCCTCTCATGAAACTATACTTCAGATGTAGGAAACACACTGAGCTGTGTGCATCCATCAGCACATGTGTTTGAGTGCTGTCTGACATATTTCCAAACATATCAAGCTCCCTGTATTCTTTGTGCACTCCTGCTGAGACGGCAAATCCCCAGATAAATGCCTGCACCACACCACTGTTGAAGGCTTTCATGTTCTATTTCCTTCAGTGCTCACTGTGTTGACACTGTACTCTGCCTGGTTGGAGGCAGTGGTTGCCTGGTCCATGATCTCTGGAAGTCCATCAGTGGAAGATATCTGGATCTCAGGAACCACCTAAGTGCTGCATCACAGCCATGGGGTAAACCTTACAAGGTTTTTCCCTGGGCACTTCCTCTATTCTCAACACGCAAGTTTTGCTCATGTGACTTTTGCCAGCTCCCCATAAGGGCCCTGGATATCCAGGCCTCCCTCTCCGCAGGGAGGCTGGATCACGATGCACCTTCACGGGCTGCTCCATAGCACTCCAGTCACTGCAGATGCACAGCGCCATCCCACGGGCACATACTTTCTGAACGGGATGGCCAAGCCTTTGCTCAACAGGGGCTGTAGGCAGATTCCCCTCCCTGCTGCTGCTGAGTGCCACTGTTTTCCCAGGCACATCGTCCCACCTGCAAATGCTGACACCCATCACAGGACCCCAGGCATACCAAGTTCTTACATGCTCAGAGATCGATGTTGAAAGGTGTGTTTTCAGAGTTACTAGCCATTTTTGTCTGAAGCATTTGCTCTGCTGTATGTTTTCTTGCTGTCTCTTATTCCCTCAAACAAGGACCCAGCAAAGGTTATGTGAGCCAAGTCTAATCCTGTTTACATGATGCTTTTAACTCCTGTATTACTAGTTCAAAGCACGTGTCCAAATTTAGAAGCAAGACTAACACAACCTCAGGCTTAGTACTCATCAGATCTCACTAATTAAGCGTGTTCAGGCCTGGTCAGTACCAGATGGAAAGCTGTCAAAAAATGATGTGTCTTAGCTAGGAGTGGTCTCAGAGGCTGCAGGTGATGCACTTCTTTTACTAATCAGCTACCGTCCCAGCCACACTTAGCTTGGCAGTTTTGAATGTCTGGAGCATAGTTTGGTTTAATTACGTGAATAGGGAAAACTAGCCTGATTTTGAAGACCAGCACGGGGCTGCTTGGCATTTAAATCCCAAAATTCCTATCCAGAAGACAGAGAAGGATCTTGATGCTGCAAAACACATGTGCTGGCCATCTGCACAGCACTATCTCCTAGTGCCATCCCCTGAATATGTAATAAAAATTATGGTGGTTTGGGCTGGAGTCCTGCAGATGCTCATTTATCATCAGTAATATAGTGAAATATTTTTTGCTAGAGAAAGGTTGTTGGTTAAGGTATCTAGCTCTGAAGAGGAGAACAATTCTCTTATTTCCTGTGTTCTTTGTCCTGCTTATCCATCTGATCCCTACATCTGGTCATCTGACTATGCTGCTGTTACACACTTCTCACGTTTGAATGAAACTTGGCCTCAGTTTAAATGGCTAGCGTGAGGCCCATGAAGACCTTCATAGGACTTCAGTATGAACCAGATTTATCACTTTACACCCAATTACTGGGTTTAGTCCCAAGAAAGCTTTGCAAAAGCTTAGGGCTGGTCATTATAGCACAAGTGGCCGTAATAAACCATTTTAAGTAGAAGACACTATTTTGCTAATGGCAAATACTCTGGAGAAGGGTTATTATATATACATGCAAAATTTTACAGCAGACTGTCTGCTACAGAGATTTAACAACTCTTTAACTTCCTAGTTATATTGCAAGCGCAAAGCCCAGCCCATCAGGTGACAGAAGTGCCCACAAGATTCATCATATTTGCCACAGAACTGATGTGTGGTCCAAAGTAAGCCTGGATCAACACCTTGAAGTAATGGTGTCCTTCTGACTTCACCTAAATTGTCAAGAAGAGATAGAAGGTAAAGGGGTAATTTACAGATTTAAACCAAAAGTAGATTCCTGCCTACAACATGGTACTATCTTTGAACTCTTTGTTGAGAAACATTGTCACATTCATCACACGTTTTGAAAGTCTCAACTAGTAAGGCTTTTCAATAGCCAGTAAGCAGCAAAAAATAAAGAGTGAAAATTAACATTTTGCAAACAGTATCTAATTCTGTTTATGTAATGCTGTCAGATTTATAAATACCAGTGCTGCTCTTGCAGTCCACCTCCATGGGATGCCACCAGCACCGTGGGATTCCCCCAGCTCTGTAGAATGCCCCTGGCACCCTTTTGACCCACAGGAGGGAGGTGCACATACAGGAAGGTCCCTGCATACCAGGCCCTGCCCCGTCCCCTCACCCCTCAGGTGGACTTCCCTGACCTCTCAGCCCGCCACACATGCTGTCTCCTTTTGTAGACCTGTCAGTCAGGATAACGTCCTTGACCAGGCAAATCACAGCCACTTTTCATCTGGAAACAATGCTCGAGCCACAACACAGCATTGTGCTGAAAGTGGATTACACAAGCAGGGCTGTCTGCCTGGCATGATATTATTATATCAATAGGACTTTTCTTTCTCCCGGAAAACTTAAGCTCTGTTATCTTGTAACAAAGAAACCCAATGCCAACCTGCTGCCAGTCGGCACTTTTAGCAAAACAGTGCTGCTTTTCTTGGAAAGCACTAACAGCTATGGCTTTTTTGTGGCAGAAGCGTCAGGGGCTTTGGTGCGGAGAAAACGAAGAACTTCATCAGTGATCCAGATTCTTACTTCCAAATCTGGTGGTGAGCAAACCAAAAAAAGGAGATCACGTGAATAAAACCCTGCCCTAATGCAAAATCCAGCTCCAGTGCAAAAATCCCTGCATGTCAGTGGAAATTCCCCAGCCAGCGGGTGCGTGCAGTGGAGACGGCTCACGGATGGTGGGGTTTGTGTCCCTGTGGCATCAGTGGGGTCTGCATCTAGAGCTAAGGAGAAGGAAGAGTAGGCCAGCAGCTGTAGCAGCAGAAAAGCAACACTTGCCAAGAAATATCTTCTGCTGTTTCAGGGCTGTGTTTCTCACTGCTCCTGAATGCTGTGGAAACCTCCATCGCTGCCTGACAAGTGGTCAGTGACAGCCAAAACATTCTCCCAGGTCAGCTTATTCTTCTTAGTCCTTGGGTTTGTTACATTCAACAATTTCTAGATGCATTTTTCCTCTGAAGCAATGTTGCACCACCATTGCCTTATATCCTTTGTTATCTCTGTCTTGAGCTATTTATTTCTCATGACATAATTCCAGTCAAGTTTCAGAGCACTTGAGTCCTATAAAGTGGCATTAAAAGGCTCTCGCTGCTGTGCCTACTGATTCTGGATTAAAACAAACATGATTCCATCTGGCTATATCAGTTCGTCATGTTCGCCCATCTGTGGTTTTGCCTGCCAGTTAAATTAATTTATCATTAGAATAAATCCCTTTCAAAAAAAGGGAAAGGAAAAGTGAAATCATTTGTTGGGTTGCGTTTAGTTTAATTTGAGATGCCTGCTTAAATATACACAAGGAAATTTGAGAGTGGCATTCCCAGTCTATGCTGGGAAATATGCCTGTCTTCACACATACTGAATGTGTCTGCCTGCACAGGAGGGCTGGAAGACAAGTGAGATATGTACTCAGCTATCTCAGGAACATTGTCCAAGGTATGGTCTGGTCATATTTGGGTTTGTGCACATCAAAAGGAACTTACTGAAATCAGTGCATGACTTTGGCATAAATCTAGCATATGCCTCACCAGGAGGCAGTGTGTCCGAAAATGCTAAGTCACCCTAGTTCCTATTTTCAAAGGTGACCCCATAGAAGAGGCCAAGATTTACTGGTGCCTATTAGCACCTGTAAATACATATGCTCCCAGTATGGAATCTTTGCCCTTTGCCATATATTTTTCCTGTCCTTCTCTGTTGTTCATCTGTGGGTTGTCTTTCCAGAGAATAATCCTCTTCCCAGTTCGAAATTATCTAATCCTAAATTGTTCAGTCTCTGCTGGCCTGGCAGTCACTCCATTTCCTTCACCAGCTTTAGTCTTCTCTGCACTGCTCCTTGTACAAGATGAGGCCACGGGCATTTCCTGATTTGATGCTTAGTTTCCTCCTCTGTGGTACCTACTCTGCCTGGGCCAGTCTTTGTAAAGCTGTTTGTGCACCTTGCCTTGCAGATAGGAAGGGACTTGGAGCCCTCCCACAAGCCAGAAGTCCTGGTTGCCTTGAGATGGAGCATGTGTGCAGCGCAGATAAGCACCAGTACCCAGTGGGTCCCCGTTCCACTGTGGTGCTTGTAGCATCCCCAGGCACCCCCCTTCTCCCAGACATGAAAAGGTGGCCCAGAACTGGCTCAGAGATTCTGGATGTACACTGGGATAAACTGCTGAGCATCTTAACATGAATGAGCCAGTCAACTGTAGTTCATTACCACCTTAGTCATTACTTTGCAAATATTTGGGCTTCTGCCAGAATTCATCAACATATTTCTGGATTCCAGGAGTGTCAGGAATTCATACCAGCTGTTCATTAGTCACTGATCAGCACTCAACTTACTCATGCTAGGGAATGTCGGTGTTTGCCTAGAGAATTAGAAAGCATAGTGGTTCACCCACAAGGCACCCCAGTCACAAAGGTTCATTAGTAGAACAAGATAGTCAGCTTTTTGTAAGACATCCATAGGCGGAAAATTATTTGCCCAGATAGTCAGCTAATGTTTAAAAAAAATACCCCAAGTGCTTCAGACTCATTTCCCAAAACTACACACTCCCTGCTGCGTGACTGCCCTGAGTGTCTCTGATCAGGGGATCTGCAGGGGGCTGGTACTAGGCTGCTGCCTGTCACTTAATTGCTGCTCAAAGCTTTTTTGAGTGGCTACATGTCATTTCAGGGGTACTTCAGGGCCTAAAGTCCGCATTGCACAAGGCTCTGGAGCAGAGCCCCGCAATCAGCTCCTGCCTCATTGCACTGCTGTGCCTGGCTCTGTCTCATGAAGTGACCAGACAGCCTCACTCAGGTTCACTTGTCCCTCATGGAAGATGAGGCTCAGACACTGAAGTGGCTCTGAGCAGGAACCAGCTGCTTCTCAGTGAGATCATCCTCAAAGCCACCATCCCCCAGTGATGGGGCCATTGCTTTTTGAAAGGAGAAGGCAGAAGAGGGGAAGATACGGGACCAAAATAGGGTCCTCAGTTCACCACAGAAATACATCTAAATCCCCAGTATGGGACTTGGCATGCAAGCCTTGCACAGACATATTCCTCAAAGACTTGCACACTCCTGCAAGGCTTTTCTTAGAACTAAAGATGCTGCAGCAGCTGCTGCTTTCATGGTTTAATCTGAAACAAGTAAATAGCTATCTCTCAGTGACTCCACTGTGTGCAGCTTAGCCAAAGCTGTCATCTCCCTGGGGTCACTGAAGGGTGGTAAGGTCAGCTGTGACACAGCCTCTTCCATCAACTGGTCCTAGCAGCCCTTTGCTGGCTTCGTTTAGTGCCAACATCATCTTTCTTCTCTTTCACATGCTCCTTCAGCATTATGGGCTGAAGCGCACAGCCCTGGCTTACCAATGAGCACTGCCCTAGGGAATGAACCTTTGAAAATAGGCATGTGGCCCAACTTAGCTTGCCTACCTTTGCTCTGGGCATCCTGGGATGGTACCTTCTGCCCTGGGCTTCCAAAGGATATACAAGAAGGAGAGTGACATCCAGGACATCTCTTTATGTTAGGAGAATCTGCTCCAGCAGGCAGCATTACCCAGTGATGGTATTTGGGGCTGGATGTTTGTTGGTGTTGCTAATTTACAAGAGATGGGTTTGGGTCTGAACCAAATGTTTCCAGCATATAGAAGTCTTTTCCATAAGCTCGCTTATGTCCATCTTTGCTAGAAGATCTCAAGTGGAAAATTACTGAGCAGAAACTAATGGTAAATGTGGAGTCCAGTGTACCAAATATTTGGGCAGATGAAAGGAAATTGCCTCTGTTACAGGGAGATAAAGAAAGTACAAACATAGAGTTTAACTAAATGGTTGATTTTCTCCAGTTAGTCCAAAGGAAAGCTTTAATTTCCCTAGAAAGGACAAAAGAAGGAAAAAAGTACAGCCCAAGGGAAGGGAGGAAAGAAAGACATTAAAAAGCATAAGACAGTATTTCCCATTATGAAAGGGGGTTTTTGGAGGCATAATGCTCAGAACTACATTATTACAAGATTTCTTGTGATTTATGACAAATCTTATAGCTGACAGAAAATACTTGACATAATTCAGCTAATATTACAAAAGGTCTTTGGAGCAAGCTAGCACAAGTTTTAAACTTTCAACTTTAGCTAAATTAAAATTCTTACACGAAGAGTCCATAAAGACAGCGCATGTCCCAGCAACATCATGAATGTTATGGTTGTTATGTGGACATATGCAAACCAGTTGCTGGGAATTGTGCTTTAGTCTCCTGTTTTGGAATAATCTTGAAAACTAACTACAGAAAAGAAGCCCAAAATGTGTTTCATATCCATCCTTACTTTCAAAAATATAAGCGGTCATTGCTGCTCACTGAATACTGAAATCTGCTGTCAGACAGTTCAGTGTCAATCCCACTGGACATTGCTTTTCTCAAAATACAGAGCTTCTCTCAGATTACAGAGATTCTGTGCGTAGGAGAGGACAAACAAACCCACATAATTACTCACCAAAAAAAGCATTGTCCCAAGATAGAAAATATGAATCACTGCCCTGAAGATGGGGGCTAACCTTTCACAACTGCGATCTATGAATCACTGTTGACTTTTCTCCAAGCTGTGTTTTGAACCTGTGCTCTTGGTTCTGTCTCTGTCTTTCCTTGCAGGCTGAGATAGTTTGATTGCTTTCATATTGTCTCTATTCCTGTTGATTAAATGTATACCCCAAAAAATGTATTCCACATCTCCTTGCCTTTCAAAGAATAGTGAAGTTTGCTCAGATTTAGTGATGTATTGCTGTAGCAATGAGGAATGTGCTGTATGTAAAATAGAGCAGCAGATCAAAATGAATACTGCTTTCCGTTGGAACACTTTAGAATAGAATTTTTCATGAAATAGCTTTTAAAAAAATGGTTTCAGACAAGTATAAAGATTCTTTTATTTAAGCCCTAATAGAAAAAACCAAACTGCTCACATTTTTGCTTCTTTCTTTTCTCTGGCTTTTCTACGGTAGAAAAGAGAAATAAAGAGTATGGGGTAAGGGAGAAGCTTCAGTTTAGATCAGCAAGCATGAATGCAATGTTGCTTTATACATCAGAGGATGGGTAGAGAAAAAAATTACCCCTTTAATTTACTTTAAACCATATCAAATCCCAGAACTTGTTCTGCATCCATCCAGTCTGGAGAGGGAATTCGTGTCTTGAAATGTGTCTGGAAATCAGATTATTTTCTTATTAAAATAAAATGCATTTCAGACACATCAACACATTTTTATGGAATGAAAAATCCTTTTTCATTTGACCTCATTAGACACTAATGGCACTAAGGTCTGACATGGCAGACCTCTGCTAGATACATGTATTGAGCTGATGGCTTCATGCTTTTCCCCATTCTCCCTTTCATCTCCTTCTTCTTCCTTTTGTTCTTTGGTGACTTTCTGAATGTCAACTTGTTTTTCTTGGCTGCATCTCAGGAATGTCAGTCGACATCGGATCAATGCATCTCATCTTCTTTGATTTCAAACCAATTTTAAACCCGTTAAAAATCTGAACCATTTGTCCTGTGGTGTTCCCACTCCTTCCTTGTCTCCAGAAGCTGAGATGTGTTTAGGCAAGGGCAGTAAGATGCCAAAATACCTCCCAGTTTTTGGTCTGAGTTTTGTCCTGGCTGTCCCCTGCGTTCCAGGTCACAGTGCTGCAAGTGCTGTGGTTACACAAGGCTGCTACAGCTCACAGCCTGACCCCGGCATGAAAAAGCGACCTGGGTGCACCCCATGTCCCTGATAGTGTTTTTAGAACCCCCCTCTCCAAAGCAGCAGGTTTCTGGGGGGCATTGTGGGTGAATGGGGCTCAGACCTGACGTTTCAGTCTGTAGCCTCCTGCAGACATTTTTGTGCCAGGTACATACAGGGGGGAGTAGGATGCAACTGGTCTACAGAAGCAGCAGCAGATCATTCCCACTGCCCAGATCCACAGTGGCTCCTACAAGACATGAGGAAAATTTGGTTACCTCCTTGAATTCCCCTGCACTTGGGAAATCCTCCCCTTGCTGATGATGAGGTGAATCCCTGGTATCCAGCCTAGCCATCAGACTGTTTCCCTGCTGAACTTCTTACAGCTTACACCCACAGCCCTGCCTAACTCTCACAGTCACTGCAGCTGTTATAAATGTCTAAATTTATCCTTTATGAAATGTAAGTGGCCTCGTATCAGCTCGTATCTCTCCAGATGTTTGAGGATCTCATCTGTTAGGAATGTATTTAGAATTTTGTCCCATGCCAAAATCACAAAGCTATAAAAATATATTCCCATCCTTACTAACTCCTGAATCATTCTGAAATTTCCTCTTAAGCATTGCTTATCTCCCTTCATGATTTTCCTGTGCTTTCAGCTTCCAAACCAAGGAGAACACTATCTCAGTCATAATTCAGTCATTCAGTGTCCCGTCTCTGAGAATTGCCAAGACTTGGTGAAGAGCCAAGTAAGCCCAGAATGGAAAACTGTGAAATTAAATTATTTGACCATAATTAGAGATATTCCCCAGAGTTTAGCATCTGCTCTGTGTGTTAAAAAAGTTTTTGATCCTGTCTGTTGCTGTTCATTCACATGCAACTATGTACATGTTTATTTGCTTCCCTTAAAAATCTTAGTTCTGCAGGGCAGCACATTCTGTTTTATGGTCTGTAAAGATATAGAAACTGGAAATGGAAAAAGGAGTCTCATATGTCTCACTCTCACAGTGCTGTGATATCCTTGTATTATCCATTAATATGTATTTTAATGGAGCTGGAAATTCCCCAAACTCCTTAATTTCTTCCTTCATTTCATCTTTCATGTAATTTTTCCTGGCATTCAGTTATGATTTTCTTTTGTGTAGCACAGCTGCACACTGCACTGCCTTGAACAACCATACTATGACTCATACACCCTCACTATACCATCAGTATTTCTCTGCAGTCATTGTTCAGCCAGATCAGACTTCATTTTCTGTCTGTCTAGCAGAGGTCTGTCCTCCCCCTTTGTTTCCTCCTGTTCTTGTATGAATCCCATCAACATGTCAACATCTTTCCGACAGTGGGGTTTCCAAGTTGTTGAACAGCCCTCTACATCCTGTCTAAGGAGTTTTGCTGTTACAGAAGAAGTCTTAGGGCAAAGGGAACATTAATTCATTGCCCGGGTTATTGGAGGGCAGTGAGCCCACTCCCCTTGGCATCATAAAACTCAAGCTAAAGGACTAGGGTTGAAAGGCTTAATGGTGCTTCAGTGACTAGGAATGCAATTTCCACTGGACTGGGGCCACAAGCAGGCAGAAGTGTTGCAAATCAGAGCATCCTGTCATCTGCTTTTTAGGCATCTTGCCACCTTCATGTCCATATTTCCCTAAGTGAGTTGTCTGTGCTCACTGGGAGGAGATGGAGAAAGCTAGGTGCCCAGGAATGAGACTGCAGGGGTCAGGACACTGGAGATCCAGGACATAACGTTCCTTATGTTAGATGGACCCATAGATAAAATCAGCATCTACCCTGTGTCTGTACAAGGGGTTTTCTTTGGACTGTAATGTCCCTATCAGGCATGTGGCTTATAGCTGCCTGAAGGACTAGTCATTCATGTGATCCCATGTGTGGCCCTGGGTGCTGGAGTGCTGCTGATGCTCACCTGGAGCAGAGACTCCAGTTTAGTAGTCTTTGAAGGAAATCTCATTCTCACGTGTCAGGACCGCTCTGCAAATCCAACCAGTGAGCAACAAGTGGAAATTATCAGGAAATTTGTTTACAAACTGCACTACTACTCCTGAAATGCCAGGACTACTCCAGTGTTCATCTATCAGAGATTTTATGGTCGTAATGGTGGAAACATGCCACTGCATTGCTGGACTTTGCTGTTTTCAGATGCTAAGCACAATAGTGGCTTTGACACTACAGTCACTGTGCTTGCCCTGTGAAGGAGGGGTTTCAAGACTATCAATGGACATTTTCCAAGAGGTCTAGACTCATTTTATAAAGACAGGAAGCACAAAGACTGATTGTCTCATATTTTTTTCATTCTGCAGAATCACTTGGCTTTTGGGCATGCTTTGTAAAACAAAAGGATGTTATAATGACCCAGAAGAGTACAGTCTGTCATGCTTGAGCATTTCCTTTATTATTTGTCTAATATTCTTTATTATCTGTCTAATATTTATGTAAATATTCTTTATTATTTGTCTAATATTCCAAAGTAATTTCTTACACACAATCTTATACTACTTTTGTAAAAAAAGATACTAGCAGAAGGGGAAAGAGTGAAGACAGTGGCTACGAAAGACAGATCAAGGAAGGGAAGACAGATATCAGGTGTAGGTGTAGGACGGATATCAGGGATAGGATTGGCTTTGTGAACAGAAGGGAATTAAAGGCCATGATGGCAGGAAGTAAAGATTGGGTTTAGGCTGCAACACGGAAAAACAGAGCATGTTTGAGAGTCAAGAAAAACTTAGAGTAAGGAAGAAAACAGCAAGAAGAGATAAGAAAGGAACAGTAGAAATGAAAACTCATTGAATTTTATTTTCCAACCCAAATAGACACCTTTTTTTTCCTCCTTAAAGTATACAATATGTGTTCAGGACAAGGAGATAAAAAAAAACCTCTGGTCAAAGCTTTCACTGACTGAGAGATGCAGTTTGGAGTAGCTGAAAAGCTTGTGGGTTAAGGGCGTAGATTTGGCTATAAGAAGAAATAATGATCTAGAAATGATGGAATAAATCTTTTCATAATGTCCACAGCAACTTTTGGTACTCGTTTGTGTCAATGGCAAAAGTTTAAACTCAAGCAGCAATAGTATCAGCAGTGACTGCTGCTGGTGTCATCTCAGTTGAAATAGCAGTGCATCCAGGATGCCTGTTGAAATGTCTTTATAGGAGTCCACAGGTCTTTGGTGAAAGATGTAGATGAACTAATGCACCTGGCTGCATTTAGATTTGGCAGTCCCTTTTGCTCTCAGGTAGGACACTCATTGATGACTACTCATTGGTGCTCAAAGCCCATTTGCAGACGTGACTTGGGCATTTAAGGCCTCTCAGCCCCGTAGCATTTCTGTTCTTCCTATGAATTTACTAGATCAGCCTGGTCTGTGCTGGTGAGAAGAGGCTGTGCAGAGTGAAGTTGGCTCAACTTCTCTTTCTTCTCTGAAAGCTCATCCTAAACCTCTTGGGTAAAGTTACACAGCCAGTGTGTCCTGGTGTAACAAACTGTCACTGTTCTGCTATGTACTGCAAAATGTCTCCAGATCTCCATGCTTCTGCTGGAAGTTGTGGAATCAGAGGCACACCAAGGCCTGGAAATCTGAGCTGCTTTGAAGAGGATGAAGAACCCCCAAAGGCCTCAATCAGAGGAGATCAGGCTTTTTTTCTGGCTACACTGATATTTCATGTCTTCACTGCTGCCTGCAGCGTGGTTTAGAGGTACCAAAACTAGCTGTAAGCAAGAGCTTAATACAGGCTAATTTAGCTTAATTGCTCAATTTTCAACCAGAGCAAAAGTCATGAGGCCCATGACATCTTTAACATATG
This sequence comes from Empidonax traillii, assembly GCF_003031625.1. Classification (NCBI taxonomy): domain Eukaryota; kingdom Metazoa; phylum Chordata; class Aves; order Passeriformes; family Tyrannidae; genus Empidonax; species Empidonax traillii. The sequence goes on along the minus strand of NW_020955403.1, from coordinate 105,748 downwards.
CTGGAATAAGGTAGTTGGGAATAGTGTTACTTAGGCCGGTTCCTTGTCTGTCTTCCCACTCCATATGTGTTCTACGTCCAGACACACAGAACAACCAGGGCTCTCATATATAACTACTTATAAAAAATTACATTTAAAAAGTCCCTAGTGATCCGAGCTTGAAAGCAGCCCAAGGGTGTCTAGAGTAAATGTAGACTCACAAACACGAGCTACTTGAATTGGTAGTTCTGCTACATTATGCTGCCTCAGCAGTACAGACGCAGCAGGTTCCACATTTATGGAGTTCTTTCTGTTTAAAGAGTGAAGTGCTCTTCTATTTCCACTTCAAGAAGCTGACTCATTTGACTGCACGATACACTCCAGATAATTTGCTAGATGCACGTTAGACATACCCAAGGTGTATTCTTTTAAAGGTGTATTTTTCACCACCCAGCACATAGTGACACTCACACCTAGTAATCTTCAACTTGAAGTCTGACTGTAATGAATGTACCTCAAGGAGCATGAGCTCTTTCTATCATTAGATCTTTCCCCTGAGTCCTGAGTGATGAGTCTTAGTGTACACATTTTCCTGCACATCAGTCTCATACAGTCAAGGAATCATAAATATGAAATGAATTTGTCCTTTGACTATCAAAACAGAGGAGATTATTGTCAGAGACCAGAAATAGCCATGATGTCACCATGTGTGTACATCCAGCAGACAGCAAAATAATGTCTACAACAGGTGGAAACACTGCCAAAGACCCCAAAGCAAAAGCAACATCTGAGTTGAGATTTTGATACTAAGGAAAAGAACATGGGAATAGGCAGATTTCTCTAACATTCTGGAGGACAAGATTTTAAAGATAGCCTCATGATTTGAGTGTCATGCCTTTACCTTGTATATTATTCACACTCTTTAGTATATACAAACTATCTCAGATGTTTAATTTTCTGGTGGGCATACTTAAGACCTCTCAGAGGTCTACAGATGATAGTAAGAATTAATGACACTCCTTTATCCCATGCATTACTTTTTATGATTTACCTGCACAGATGTTACTAGGTTTGTATAGGGAGAAATAGAAGCATAGCCAAATTCAGCCCAGTTCTGTGCCATAGGAACTCTAGCTCTTCAGATACATGGCATGACTTACCTGAGCCCAAAAAGAGGTGTGACCAGCACATCAGGATTTCCCTGGGTATATATATGCCTGCATGGTTATACTCCTCTGTGCCTGAGAGGTTCCAGCACATCTCCAGGCTGCATTTTTCTCATTCCCAGTCTTCCTGCTCAGCCTTGCCAATCCATAAATGCTGTATGTAAAAGAGGAAGTGGCACTTTTGACCCTGAGCTAGCAGAACAAAAGATGATGTTGAGCCAGGAGGACAAATTACACCTTTTTTGTGTCTTCCACCAGCAGAGAAGGCATAGCCTGAGCCCACTGTCAGATCCAGTGCCCAGTACTCCACCATATCCATGCTGCCACATTCCCTTTCTCTTTAGCAACACTGTGTGACACTTTCACTCGGGAGTGGACAAAAGGACCAAGCTACACAACACTGAATTAAGATTGTGAGGGCAGGGGGAGGTAACACAGGTTTCTTCTCGAGTCTCGTGGAAAGGAGCAGCAGTAGTAGGAAGCCCTCTAGCAGTGGGCACCTTCCACCAGACTGGGGCTCACCAGACTGCATGGGTATCAAGACCGTGACTGGTAAAAGTGACTGTGTGACCAAGTGGATGTCCCAAAGAGAGATTCAAAAACAGAAATTTTCACAAAATTCTCACTAGTAACAAAGCCAAGCAGGCAAGAAGTGAACAAGCACAAAGGCCAAGGTTTTCCAACTTGGTTTGACCTTCAGTGCCTGCTTTTTGAATGCCCTACCAGAGACACCTAAGAGGGTGCAGGCAGACTGAGAGTATTAACACTGTATGTGCTCATTTTAGGTACCTGAAAACAGGGACACTGCAGTATGAGTGAAATATTTGGTGGGAAGGTGTCACCTTCAACCACCATCAAACCTTCCTGCTGTTTTTGGCATGCTGAGATCTGTGATTCATGTGCAGTGACTGATCCTACTGCCACCCCAGGATCATATTCAAAGATCATATTTTAGGCTGTTCTGTGTTGCATCCAGCACATGCCTGCTTCTCACTGATACTGGGAGATGTGAATGATGTGTGCTGGTTGGGTTGACACTGTGTAGGATGGCCTGAAGGCTTCCTCTGAACTGGGTTAACCCAGAATTCATGTTGTGACCTGCAAATGTGGCCTAAGAAAAAGACAGAACAGGACCCCCATAGGGTTCCACCTACCTAGCCATGCACTGCATCTCCCAGGCAGCTGCCAGGTGAATTCCCAGAGCATCCCTCCATGAAACGGCTTTGGCAAATGTGATAGTAGGGTGCAAAATCCATTGTGGTTATGTCTACTTAAAAGATAGACTTTCATGCCAGCACAGATGCAATCATTAGAAGAAAGGACCTTTGTGTGACACGGCCAGTATCTTCCTCTGAGCCAGTGCTCTTTCTTCCTTGGATTATTCCTGATGTCCTTGATGCAGATACTTTGTTTTCCAAAGAAAGGAGGGAAAATAGACCTTCTACAACACACCTCTTTGTCAGGGGAGCTGTCTCATCAGTACAGGACAGACATGATTTCTTTCATACTTTTGTGGAGTCTCTGGTACACAGAGGGGAAGGAGGAGGGCAGCCAGTCATGTCCTTGCCCTCTCTGGCCATGCCGTCACACTCAGGGCCATGGTTCCTTTCCATCTTTGCTGCTGGTTCATGGGAAGGAACTCCCTATCGCTTCTGTGTGGAGCTCTGCCTGCCTTTGGAGGCTGCGCCACACACCCTGTGGCAAGTAGGGTGGGAGCCCTTGCACTGCTTCCCAGAGGGATTCAGGGTCAAGAGGGGACCAATGCTCACAGTACCTCTGAGATCCAGGAAGGGACTTTCTATACCAACAGCTCATTCAATCAAAGTGCAATCCATTTAATCAATGTTTTTCTACATGTTTTCTGACAGTCATTTCTCACTTTTCAATGGAATCCAATGAGATGACAAAATGATAATGTACTTTCTCTAAATGCTGCCTTTATTGCTGTGTTTGATAAATTGCCATTATTTAAATTAACCTGGAATGCCTGAAGGGGGGGGATTTTCAGTCACCTAACCCTTCCCAAGTTTGCCATGAAACCACTGCCAAATGCTTCTTTGAGCGCTTCTAAACTCAGTTTGTCAGATTTTCATTGCTCATCCTGTTGATCAGGCAGATGGAGGCATGTTTTTCCAGTCTTGCTTTCTACTAATACCATTTTCCTCCGCATGAGTAGTGATTGTAACTGAAGGCTATTAAACCTCATTTAATTCAAATGTAATGCAGTTCTCAAACAGTCTCACTGGGGAAGCAGGTTCAGCAACAAGTCACTGTCCTGGAGAAAGCCCAGGAACCATCCAGTGATTGCTACTAGCTTGTGACATTAGATTTTAAGCTGGTTTCCTAAATTCCTAATCTCCATATTTGCATCTAAGAGTCCCTGCTGCTGTCTCTGCTTATTTACCTTTCTGTAAAGTGCACTACAATAGGCTTGTTCCTTCACTTTGATACTTAAGTCCCATTTATCAGGTCACCAGGGAAGAGCTGGATGCTGTGACAGCCCCCAGGACGCCTGGACTGCTCAGTAGCGTAGAAGTGAGGAAGATCACAGAAGGATGATGCTCAGGGACTGAACCAAAAGGCAAAGAGCAGAGCCAAAGGTGGTGGCGTGGCTCCACCAACATCTGTACCTTACACATCCGAGGTCCTGCCAAAAGGTCCTCCTGACAGATGTCCCAGCTGAGAAGCGGGAGCAAACACAATTACATTGTCCTGCTTTCCCATTGAAGGCACGTAGGGGAGCACAGCATGGTGATTTCTGTCTCAACAGTATCAACACCCGCTGGTAGAGGACACCTCCCTCGGTCACTGTGAACCCCAGCTTTGGGGGTTTGGTTCTGCAGTTACATCAGCAGTGAGGCAGAGCCATGCCAAGAGTCATTCCCCTATCAGGAATTAAGAAACAGGCTGTGATATGCCAGGGCTGGACAGGTGTTTCTTGGAGATGAAAGGTGTGCTGACTGCTGCACTTGATGGATTTCCAGCACAAGGCAGCATCTGGACCAGCTCCCCTGTGTGGGCTGGAGGCTAGTGAAAAGGAAACAGCAGTTTTCCTCGCCTTTTCCCTCTGTCCCACCAACCCACTCCTCCAGCCCCACAACCCACGGCTGTGGCTGCTGCTGGCTGTTGGGCTGTCCTCTGGCACCCTGCTCCCAGGTGGCAGGGTGGAAACAACAGTCAGTGTGAGAGCTTAGGAGCACTGTGCCCAGCCTCATCCCACTGCCAGCCCCGTTGCTACAGCCCATGGCCAGCTGCCTCACCATCCCAGCCACCTCTAGCTGCCCCAGCTGCTCTCCGTGGCTGCCAGGAGTGTTTTGGAGACTTTCTGCTGACTAGATGATGAAGTTGGCAGAGGTGGCATTCAGGAAGCAGCCAGCAGGTTAATCCTCCTAATAATTTGTAGGATGCAGGATGGAGCAGAGAACTGACATAGAAAGCATCAATGCTGTGGGTTTCTATAGCATTGAAATTTCATCATTGTTTTGATATTTGCATATCAATTACCCAGGAAAGGAGAGAAGGAGGAAGGGCAGAGGTTATGTGGGAGCTAAGAAAACAGTGACAGCAATAATCCAGCAAGCACAGGTCTTATTGCAAAAAATTACGCTGAGTGCCTACCAACACTTTTCTTTCTTTAGCAAGTCCTCCCCAGCTCTTTCTGTCTTTTGCTTTGCTTTATTTCTCCTGAATCCCCTATAAATGGAGCATGGGGAGATTAGCTGGTTTCCCTTCATTCCTGCTTGTCCAAAATGGATGGTAAGAAGAGAGGGAGAGAAAAAGGAGAAAAAAAACCTCAAAATGCCTGGAGCCATGACTTGTGGATAAAAAAACAGCTGCACGTGAAAAACAATTGATGTGGGTTTTGAGCTACTACAGCTTGGAGAATGAAACACTAACTCAGCCCTTAATTCCAGAAATATAGCAAAACCATTAAGAAGTATTATTGAAAATTAGGCTTGGGGGTTTTTAGCAGTGGATGTAGAGAATTTAATGCTCTTGGATCCAGCCCTCTGTGCTGCCAGGCAATCCCCTGCGGCACTGGGCTTGGAGACTGACCTTTCTTCCTAAAACAAATCCCTGTCAGAAGGCATTTTGGCACTATTAGTCAGAGAAGTGTTTCAGCTATGGGACCTCCTGGACACCTGAAACAGCATTAACCCTCTCTTCCCTCCCATGAATCCCAAGAGAGGACTGTAAGTGGAAGCACTACCTGATACTTAGGAATCAAGCTGTTTCAAGGTCTGATGAGTCAGTGAAAAGTTTTCATTGCTTAATGGATGACAGTTGGAAGAGTTTCAGTGATTTGCAAAAAAGTGGAGAAGTACAAGACTTAACAATGTGTTTTAATAGAAAGGATTAAAGATGTGGTATCAAAACAGACAAGAGGGAGATGACTTCAGACTCCACCCAAAATCCACTGATCAGATGTCAACTTCCATTGACTTCAGTGGGCTTTCTATCAAAATCATATTTTTTGTTGAAACAAACAACTTTCTATTCCTTTCTACAAAGCGCTTTTAACATGTTTAAATGTGTATGTGGTGTATTAACCTCTGTTCATGTCTAGAGGAGTGGACCATCTTCTGAGAACTGCAACAGACACCAGATCTGGATCAAATATTTTCTGAAGTCAAAAAGACTGATAATCCAGTAGATCCTTCACAGAAACACTAGCATCACCATTTCCTGCACAGTAGAGCAAAGGACGAGTACCGCTGATGAGCAGTGTGTGACATACACCCAGTTCTGCCCAAACGACACCTGAAAGGGCCGTCAATGAAAAATAAATAACAAACTGAAATAAGCATCTCTAAAGCTAGAGCAAATAGGTAATTGTTCAGCTGGAATTGCTGCCCTGCAGTTATGCTGTTCAGCAGAGATTTCTCCGATCCAGCCTCCCATCTTCCTGCCGAAGTGTGATGCTCCACTAGGATATCACCTCTGTTCCCTGCACAGAACTGAGTGGGCCATGCCCGATTTGTGGAGAAGGAGTGAATGCACTGGCAGGTGCAAGATGGCACATGTGACACCACTTAAAATAGTCAGGCATGTCTGAGGGACTGTGTTGGCCCCAAGGGCCCCCTGTTAAACTGTAACAGGAGTTCTGCATACCTACACGGATGGCAATAGAAAAAATGGTGATCTTTGAACAAGCCTCTAGTTAAAAAGTAAGTTTGATCTTTTGAATTTTTGAGATTTTTTTATGACAGAAGCCTAAACCAGATGGCTCTGACTGGGTGGCAGGTGAGGTATTCCCCCTGTGATCTGCTTCTAAAATTAGCTTCATACATTGACTTGAAAACATTACTCCCACTTCATCCTTACCCTTGGCAGGAGGCTTGCAGGAAGAGATTCAGAGAGGATCCTCTCTCCTCACACAATTCAGGGGCCTGGATTTCACTCTGACAGATCAAGCTCAAAGGCTTCTGATGCCTCTCTCTGAGGACAGCATCACACCCTCTGCCAAAGTAGGTCTTTCCTTCAGGGTATCTACTCAGCATCTCTGAGGAGGAAGAGGCCATCCTCCCAGGCCTTTCATCCCTGCTAATTTCCTTGAAACTTACTGTGGCATGTATATTCAAGGAACACCATCACTCTTTAAAGACTTCTTAAGTGTAATTGAGAAATGCAGACACCAGACAGGTGATCTCTGCATTTCTGGGCCTTTCCATCTACCTGGCTACCCACAACCATATTGCAGGAATCATAGAATCATAGGATTGGAAGGGATGAATATCATCTAGTTTCAATGTCCCTGCTGTGGGCAGGGACACCTTCCACAAGCCCAGATTGTTCAAAGCCCCATCCAACCCGGCCTTGAACACTTACAGGGATGGAGCTTCTACAGCTTCTCTGGGCCACTCTGTTCCAGTGCCTCACCACCCTCACAGTGAAGGGTGATAATGAACTATTGAATGACAGCTGTAAACATCTCTTGGTCTTCTTTAACCAGTAGTACAGTATGAACCCAAAAGCTTATGTTCCTGAAGAAAGCTTGGGGAGGGGTGAACATTCAGCTCTTTGTAACTATGTGATTTTTTCTCCTGTCACCTCAAGAGGCAACACTGACAGATAAAGAAAATAAAACTGCGCTGAAACACCTCTGTGTACTTCCTACCCTCTGCTGAACTCCCACCAGCCCTGCAAAGCAGCAAACAGCAACACCTGCCCTGGGAAGATGCCCTCAGTTTGTGGCCATGCACAGCTCCACAGGGGGTATTCACCGAGCCACTGGCTTGGGTGCATTCATGGCTGCGTGTCTGAGCAGGTCCCGTGGGGCCACCAAGAACCTGGGAGGAGGTGTCACAAGGATATGAGCTGGCCATGGCCAGAGTTGCAGACTGTGTGGCCTCCAACAAAGAAAACAAATTCATCTAGGAAGAGCAGGGCTGCTAGGTGGCAAAGTGCAACTCAGTTACCTGGCTTGTGAGGACTGAGGCATGTGAGACAGGGAGCCTCTCAAAGGAGTGGGCTTATGCTACCAAGCTCTTAAATGTTTGGATGTCCTACCTGAGGTTATCTGGAAATTGTCTCTCCAGTTTTCTATGGAATTATTCTGTTTCAGCAATATCAGGCCTCCTACCTCTGACAATGCTGTGAGCATGTCCTTACCACATGCTCTTTCTCTCTCCTATCCCTGCAATTGCATACCCACTGCATAGCCTTTCTCCTCTCATTTCCCCTCACTGGCTGCTGCTCTTCCATTTTCCAACTCAAGCTGAAGCCTGGTTGCACTCTTCCACTCCAGCCAGTGATACCACTGTTCATCTCCCTCAATATTTTGTTCTGCAGTTTTTCAGTCCAGATCATCTCCTTTCCTCCTGCCATAGGAATTTCTCCAGAGCCATCCTCTGCCCCTTGTCATCCCTGTCATCTCCTTTCAAGAAAATGACTTCTCCTGCTCATGGACCTCAACCTGCCCTATGCTCCTGACGCCAAATGGGTTGACGCAGTAGCATGAGCTCTTGCTCAGGTCCACCCAGACTTATTACCCTACAGCAGATTTATCACTTGGCACTGTTGATACAGGAGCAACTACGAGTTATGAATTAAAATGGAGATAAATTCCCCACCTGTGGCTTGCCCTTTTCCTTTCCCAGCCCTGCATAATGTGAGTGCTGCAACCTGTCTGTAACAACACAAACCCCTGCATGGTTCAGTGGCAACACATCACTGCTTTGAAAGATGCAAAGCAGAAACCCTTCAGAACACCCTTTTCCCCCATGGCCACCACCATCAGGAGGCTAAGAAGTGTGGGAACAGCCTTCCCTGTAACAGGCAGGTTGCAGGACAAGCCCCTGAGTAGCTCACAAGCAGCCGTAGGGGCTCGACAGGTCCCTGGAGGCTAGAAGCCCCTGTCTAGACGCTCTCACCTGGAGGGCAGAGAAAATGACAGCAGCAACGTGAGCAGAATGCTTCTCTGTGGTATGTAACTCAGCACTGAAAAATTAGAAAGATGACAATGATCAGCCTATCTGTACCTTTTAAGGTAAAAACACAGTGATAACACTGCTGTGTGAGTCAGATGTTTGACTGCTATCAGGAGATTATGGACTTATTACCTTTCAGGAAGCATTTTGGTGATGATATAACCACAGCAGCACTTTTGAAATGCATAACAGAAAGCAGCATGGTAGTCTTAAGATACTGTCATGCTGCTCTTTAAAACAGAATTGTTCTTAAGTTGTCCAAGTTCAAAGTGCAGAGAAAGACATAAGCAACATTTTGCAGCGCTTGCAATATGCTTGCCTCCCAGGTTAGATTCAGGTAAGTAAAAACTGTGACTGCTCGGAAGAGTTCCACCCTAATGGCCCTCTACTGAGACCTAAAAGTGGTCTGGTAGAGAAAAGGAGATGTAACTGAATCGTTTCCTATTTTCAGAGCTTAAAACTGCTGTGAGGTATGATGACCGGTGTTATTGAACCCATCGGACCATATGGGGCTTTTTGGCCCTAAAATGTGTGAACTAAGCCACAGATTTCCAGTTCCCAGGAAAGAAGGGAAAACCTCTTACAGTTACGTGGCTCCACCGGTCAGTTACCAGAAAAGAATCGATAAGAAACGTCTTCAAATTGTGAGCGACCCGGGGTTAGCTACTGTCACTTAAGTCGCTCGTTTAAAACCGATCCGGGACGGAGGAAGGCTGCGTTTCACAGTTTCACTTCCACCCTCTCCGCCCCGACAGCACGCCCGGGCTCGGAAGCCAGCGCCTGCGGGCGGTGACGCAGGGCAGCCCCCTGCCCCAGGGCGCGGATCTCTGTCTCTCCAGGGACCAGCCTGCCCGCCTCAAGGTGCCGCGGCAGAGCCGCCGGGGCTGCGTGGACGGGGTGTGTGCGGGGCGTGTGCGGGGGGTGCGCTCCGCTGCAGTACCGCGCCTGGCCGCGCACCGGCAACAGCCCCCGCGGCGGGGCGGCCCCGGCGGGCGGGGCGGGGCGCGGCGGGGCGGGGCGGGCGCGGGCGCTGCGCGGCGGGCGGCGGGCGGCGCGGGGCGGTGCGGTGCGCGGCGGGCGGCGGGGCCGCGCGGGGCGCTGATGCCGCGCGGGGCCGGTCGCGCCGCGGGGCGGCGGGGCGCGCAGGGCGGGCGGCCGCGGGGCGCTCGGCCATGGGGCGCGGGATGTGGCTGCCGCTGCCGTCGCTGCTGCTGCTGCTGCTGCTGCTGCGGGCTGCCGCCGCCGCTGCAGGTGGGTTCTCCGTCCTCCGCGGGCGTGCGAGGCAGATACGGGCCGTGTGTGCGTGTGTGCGCGCCCGTGTGCGTGAGTGGACGCGGGCGTGCGCACGGCTGTGTTTGCCCGTGTCCGCGCACACGCACACACGCGTGCACATACGCAGGTGTGCGCGCACACAGTGTGCACGCCCGTGTCCGCACATGCGGTGCGTGTCGGTGCGTCGTGTGCCCGCGTGTGTGTGGAAGGGCAGAGGCCGGGATGCGCATCCCCCCCGCATCCCGCGCCGCAGACAAAGAGCGCTCCGGCCGCGGCGCCCCGCGCTGCGCGGGGCCGCCCCTGCCCGCGGAGCCTCTGTGGGGCAGCGACTCCGGCTGGGCTCGGGCCGGGGCCTGAGCTCGGGGGATGCCCCGGGAGGGGGGCCCGTCTGCGGAGCGATGCGGGTGGCAGCGGCGGGGCGCTGCGGGCTCCGCGGGCGCTTTGGGCGGCGGTGCCCCGAGCCGTCGGGGTGCGGAGGGCGGCGGGCAGGGCGGGCAGGGTTTTCAAAGCCTCTTCCCGTAGCGTAAACAGTTCGCGTTCAGAGCTGCCCGCAGCGGGGTCCCGCAGCAGAGACACTCGGGCATAAACAGTTTGCATAACACTTCCTCGGTCGGTTGCAAGCCGAGTGCCAATTTTCTTCTTTAAAAAGAAGAAAAAACCCAGATGAGAAACAAACATTTAATCAGGCACAAGATATAAACGAAACATCACAAGCCATGTGTTGCTAAAATGCTTAAGCAGGAAGCATATGATTTTCCATGGATGTTTTACAGGTGAGTCATGGTATTCACTGCATGCTCTTACTCATTAGTGAAGATCCCGGTTCCGTGGCATGTACAGTACATAGAATGGGAGGATTTAGGTGGGCAGACGCATTAAGTGCAAGTAGGGAAAAGCACCTTTCCCAGGGCTGTGGCAGAGCAGTCGTGCTGCCAGCATGGAACTCTCCATGCTCTTGATTTGTCCTTTTACTGAATTCCTGTGGCAGCCAGCGTTACACTAGAAAGCTGTCACTTTTCATAACATGCGGTGCTCTGCATCGGTCATGCAATTCTTTTCCAATTCAAGTGAAAACAAACACCCTTTCAAAGGGGGTTTCCTCTCCCCGCTTTCATCCCCTGGGACCCACGTCTGTGTGCCAGCAGCATTTCTCAAATCTTGCTGAAGCCAAGGTCTGTTGCCCCAAATCTGACCCTGGGTGAGGAAGGGACCTTCTGTGTCTGGCCGAAGGACAACTGCAGTCAGTGACCATGCATGACCAGGGCTGGAGCATAGCCGGAGCTTGGAGCAATTAAGTACTCTCAGCTCCCAGGGTCTCACATGGGATTTGGTAGCCAACCCTTCCTGGTTGGGCTCAGGCAGAGCCTTGTCCCTCCTGCCTTGGGGACAGCTACGCCAGGCCTGCCAGGAACGTCAGTCACTGGAAACCTCCCATTGGCCAGATCCTCCTCCACTGCATCCCCAGGGGCAGCAGTCAGTGTGCAGAAAACAATAATCTCTACCTGTCCCACGGTACTGACCGAGCCCTGCTCTTTTTCTGCCACTTCCCAAACCTCTTTGCAATCCCACAACTGAGGGAACCGCAGTAAATGTTCATCTACTTGTTTAGCGGCTAACTGCACTGTGTTACACGTAGCCAAAGAATCCAGGAAAGCAGCCAAAGATATAAATTAGGCAAACTACTGGCTGGCCTAACTGATAATATGATAATAGCACTTACTTACCTATCCCTCAGGAATGCTACGTAGTTTAGTTAATGTTTATACAACACTTTGAAAAGGATGTTTGGGAGATGTAAGTGATGTTGCATTAACCTTACAGTTCTATTTGTTTACTTTTCTAGAGGAAATATGTTCTGCACTGTTACTATAGGTCATCTCAGACACAGCTTTACCAGCACCCCATAGGAAGCTAACTTGACTGAGCATTTCTTGTTCACTAAAAATTTCCCAAGACTGCTTACCCACTGAAATCCAGAGACTGGATTCAGATGTGCTTTGTACTGGGTTCGTAGTGAGCATTCCACATATGTTCTGAAGAATCACTATTGAAAGCCTTTGGTGGTAGAAATGTTTTTTATCCAGGGTGTTTCTTGAGGAGCAGTAGAAGTGGGGGACACTGTCAGTCTTAGAAGGCTTAGCACTGCTAGTGCGTAATATAGCTTAATTGCAACTATGACACTGTAGACAAAAGCTGAATTAACCCCAGAGAAAGGACTTATTGGATGCTAAACTGAAATGACCTTTGGACATAACAAAAATGCCAAGAAGACATTAATTGGTGCACAAAGCTGACTATGTATGACTGGCCTGGTGATAAAGAAGACGTTATGCACCTCAGATGCTTTGGCCTGCACACACAAGAGTCATCAGAGATTTTTTTTTTTTTTGTGTCAAATAGTTATAGTTCATCAAATACAGCCTTGACCTACTCATATCTATTAATAAAGAAGTGGAGACCCCCTAATCAAACATTCCTGCACCAGGAGAGTTATGTTGCCAATGGTTTCACCTTAAACCCCATGGTGATTTTATTTTTCTTTGACACTTTAGCTGTGGATTTTTAAATCAACAAGGCTTCCAGAAAAACTTGAACAAAAACCACAGAGCCTCAGCTGTGAGGCAGGTTGCCAGCATAATTTCAAGCAAAGATTATTTTTTTCCTCCCTTTACACACATCAGTGACAGCCTTTCCAAAATTAGGCAGTGATTCAATTAAACACTGAAGTCGGCAGCAGTTTGGGACTGTGGGGAGATCTGGGGTAGGGATGAGTGGTGGGAAAGGGCATGAAGGCTTGAGGTCATTGCTGACAGGAGATTGTCCTGTCTGCCCTTGCAACCCAACACCTGATCTGCTGCATGGTGAGCTGGATCACAGCAGTGCCATCCTACGTGGCCATCATGACCATCTCCCGGCCTTGTGGTGGCATGTGGCCTTGGCAGCAGCCTGTCTTTCTTGTGCTTTTCTCCACTTCCCCGGGATCACCTGGATCCCTGTGGAAGCCTCGGGGCGTGAGTGGCATGCCCACTCATTGTCCCCAAAGCCTCAGCCCTGCTCTGGTCCCTCGGGGCAGGAGGGCAAGTTGGAGGCATCTCTCCCACCTGCTGCCTGCTCTGCTCTGCAACTCATGGTAGGGATTTTGCCAAGTGCAGGGAAAACCTGAGGGGTTTTAGGTTTTTTTTTTTTTGTTTTCATAGACACACTGAGCTCCCCAGTAGGGAGAGCTGAGCAGCAGTGCCACACTCTCCCCCAGCCCCGCCAGGGCTCAGCGGGTACCAGCATTACGTGGTCTCGGCAGGAGCAGTGTCCCTGTAAAGCGTGCTGCAGGACATGGCTGCTCTGAAGGGGTAGGGTGCTTCCGCCTCAGGAGCCAACTTCAACCCCCCCCAATCTCTGCCTTGCAGGTCTGGGCGGTGTGGCAGGAGCGAGCAGCCCCTGTGAAAAGGCCTGCAACCCCCGCATGGGCAACCTGGCGCACGGGCGGGCGCTGCGCACGGAGACGTCCTGCGGGCGTGACGCCGCCGAGCCCTTCTGCACCTACACCGAGGACACCGAGCGCCGCTGCAAGCGCCCCACCTGCGGCCGGTGCAGCCGAGCCCACGCGGGGCTGGCACACCCCCCCGCCGCCATGGCTGACTCCCCCTTCCGCCTGCCCCGCACCTGGTGGCAGGCAGCCCGGGATGCCCACAGCGAGACCATCCAGCTGGACCTGGAAGCCACCTTCTACTTCACTCACTTGATTATGGTCTTCAAGTCGCCCAGGCCGGCTGCCATGGTGCTGGAGCGCTCCCAGGACTTCGGTGAGACGTGGAAGCCTTACAAATACTTTGCTGCTAACTGCTCAGCCACCTTTGGGCTGGAGGATGATGTGAGACAGAGAGGAGCCATTTGCACTTCTAGATATTCGAGTCCCTTCCCCTGCACTGGAGGAGAGGTAAGTCTGCCTGTGCTGGGACAAGAAAGCCCCTGCTCCAGCCCCCTTTCTGTCTGCAATCTCTGCGCTGGTGTTTATGCTCCGTATTGCACCAGCATCCCTTGTCATCACACGTATTTCACAAGGTGAATTATCGCAATTCTTTCCTAGGTGATATAGGCACCGCCCTGTGTCTTGCTTTACTGAGTTCATAATCCCCTTTTCCAAAAATTCCTCTCCTTTCACCTGGTTAACTCCCCTACACAACTGCAATCTAGGCAGATGCTGCTGATTCCTTGGAAACGCCAAAGGAAACATCATTCTAGACGACCTTCTCCAGATCTTGCAGTCGTGTGGGTTTGGGGTGATGCAAATCAGTCTGACTTTGACCAAAATGCAACTACGTTAAAATTAAAAGTCAGCAGATTAATTTCTAATAGTGACAGCCTTCACTGAGGAGTAGGCTTGTAACCAGGGAAAATAGCTGCCAACCACACACTGAAGTATGGTTCCCATAAACCAGGTTAGCCAGGTAATTAAGGAACTTATATCTTGTCTTTTTTTTTTTTTTTTCCCCTGTGCTCACTTATGTGAAAAGAACTTGGAAGAAAAACATCACATTTGCTTAGAAAAAAAATATGTGAAAGTCAGATGATTTTCAGCATAAAAAACAGCAGATAGTAGCAAATGTTTTGAAATGGTACCAATAATAGTCTTCCCTTTGGTGCTTAAGCCTGCCCCGCCTTGCTGGAGAGCCTCCCCTGGGAGCCACGGCCATGGGGCTGCCCTTCTGGGTTCCCACTCATGGGAACGCATCCCCGCTGACCAGCTCTGGATTTTGAAGGCTGCTCCCTCTAGTGGCCTAATTTAATGAACTTGCCTGAAAGTTTAATCAAACTTAAAATTCCCCTCTGGCCCAACACAAAGAAAGGAGAAAATCTGGTTGGTGTGTCAGGGAGTCGCTTGTATAATTGCAGTTTCTGCTGACAACTGGTTTTGATGTTGAAGCTTGGTTCTTGGAGACCATGTTGAGAAAAATCGTATTCAGACCCCTTTGCAGTCATTTGGGGTCACCTCTAGCCATGCTATGCCTAGGAAGTGACTCTGCAGAAATACTGAAAGCTGTTTGTTTACCAAAGTGCATCTCTTAGCTGTGTCTCGGGAGGCAGACAGTGTCTTGCTCTAGGAGAATCTGCTCCATGTTCTCATCCGCTCAGAAACAAGGATCTCCAGACCTGTCAGACAGACCCAGGATGATTATTTCATTAGACTTTAAATCGAATGGCTGGTGAGAACAATTGCTATCTTTCTTTCTTCTGCTGCCACCTTTTGCTTTTGTCCCCCAAAAAGCTGCTTAAACTTCCTTTCAGAGTGGAATATATAAATTATAAGATTTAAAAATATGAAACTTATGAGAAAAGTGAAGAAAGACCTTTTGCCATGGTCTGTTCGGACAGGACAAGAGGCAGCAGTTTCAAACTGAAATTTATTTAGATTGGACATAAGACATTTTTTGGGTATGAGGGTCATGAGGCACTGGAACAGGTTGCTCAGAGAAGCTGTGGATGCCCCCTAACTAGAAGTGTCCAAGGTCAGTTTGGATAGGGCTTTGAGCAATCCAATCTACTGAAATATGTCCCTGCCCATGGCAGTAGTGTTGGGCTAGGTGGTCTGTAAAGGTCTCTTCCCATTGGAACCGCTCTGTGGTTCTAAATCAGGGCTAGCTACAAAGTGAGACCTACAAAAGAAAGTATGTACGTACCCCACTGGGAATTTTTCTGGCCCTCAGCACTTGTGCCAGCCTCTGTGTCGCACCGCCTGAACCATAAAGCTATGCCAGCCTGTGATGCAGGGAAGAGACTGTAATCCACAGCTCTTAGGCCAGCCAGCGGGACACGTCTGGGGTATATAACTTAAGCACTCCTTTTTCATCTTTTTCAGGTATTGTGACTCAGGGATGAGAAACCCAGGGCATCATACAGGGCAGCATTTGCCTCATTTGTGTTAGGTCCCACGTAGCTAGCACCCCAGTGCAGCTTTCATTGTGGTCACACCAGGATGGGGGCTGTACTCAGAGAGAACCTGTGCATATCCCGACCTCAGGCCAGCTCCTCTGTGGGTTGGTGCAATGTGTGGGGACAGCAGAATCAGGGTCTTGTGTGTAGAAACCAATGCCCACCTCAAGAAGAAAAGTTTGGTAGTGTTTGATGCATCTGCAGTAGCATGCTGCAAAACCAGGCTGTGTACCGAGCTTGCTCCTGTGGAATCTCCTTTGGGCATCGCTTTAGTCCGTGCTATTGCAAAGAAGCTATAAAAGTCAAGAGCATTTAATTGCTCCAGTTTTTAAACAAATGTTGCGTCCAAGAGGCTGGAGCTTAGAAGATTATGCTTGTATGGCACACTTCAGTTCTCTGCACTTAAACACCACTTTTTACCTGCAGAGTAATGGCAGCAGCTCTGTGGTGACCAGATGGCAAGCCTGCATGCTTAGCAAATATCACATTTAATTTATTACAGTGTGCTACATTCCAGCAATTACTTGTAGCTGCCAATAGCAACATGTATCTCACCTAAAGAAACATCCTAGTTTTGTGTTCCGTTTGGAGTTATGTTGTGCTTTACTCCCACTTCTGGTAGTACCTAATTTCAAACATATGGAAACAGTAATTTCACTTGAAGCAGTGGTTTCAAATACACAGTCGTCTCAAATGTCTGAAGGGTACTATTTTTTGCAACTCAGTTATCAAAGTTTTCTTTAAAGGACAAATACAAATTCTGTGAGTGCTACCGGATTTCTTTAACTTTTTAGATTTTCTTTAACTGCGATGTAACAACTGTAACTCATGCTCCAAACTGTGTCACCACTTTCTCACACTTCAAACATTTCAACACCCCATGTGCATTTCTGGGCACAGTGGAAAGGCTTGCAGGATTTTGCAGGATGCTGGAATCTCTGCATGCAGCTGGAGGCTGGCTCACTGCTGCCCAGCCCCTTGGATGAGCAGTTTGCCTCAAGTGAGGCCTCAGGTGGTGGTGACTCACCCCAAATGGCACAGACCTGTGGCTTGTTGGGCTGGTGGTTTCTGGTTCTAGCTCTCTGCAAAGAGCAGGTGGTGCTGATCTGCCTGTGATTCTGCCTATCATTACAGTGCCTGCAAGCCCCCATTCAAGGGAGCAGTGTGCAGAATCCCACAGCACTCAGGGGCTTGTGGCCTCTTTTCAATATGTCACCTGTTTGGTCATTTATTAATTTGGGTCAAAGCTGTATTTGCCTCGTTTTTTATTGCAAAGAAAGATCAGACGTTTTGAATTCTGCCTGCATCATCATGAGTCATGCCTTAGATGCCTACTTCAACTCTTATGACAAAAATCCTCCCTCATCAGAATTTGCCCTGATGTTGATCTTGAGAAGATTTATGATAGTGCAGAAAGCAAGCTGCCAAGCTTCCAGGTTCATTTGAAAGATCAAGACCTCAGAAATGCTGAAATGGCTCTGGGAGACGCCTTTCATCCTTCCTCTGTAGTAGTGCAGCTCTGGGCTTCCCTTTGCAATGGTGGGACTGGGGTGGTGGAGAGCACTGGGAGAGCAATACGTTTGGAAGGTGGCACCACAGCGGTGGGAACCAGAAGAAGTAATTATGTCACACGCCACATGTGGCCCTTGGAAGGTCTACTGACTTGGCAGGTCTCTGCTCTTCTTTGCTACTTGTCCCTAATGCTGCAAAACCACCAGACATGGTTACCATCTGATCTGGATGCATCTGAGTGCTCTACCCTGAAGCAGGAAAATGATGGAGGACCTACAGCCCAGTGGTGGGATTAGGAGGGAAAGGACAGGTCTGGACAGAACTGCAGAGGAAAGAGGTTGAAGACGGCATGGCATGTACTGATGTTGGGAACACTGCACTAATGCCCTAGGTTTGATCTAGATGGCTTTCTCGGTGGAAGTAAACATGAGTTCACAGGTCAGCGTGTGCTCAGAGACTCTGCTGAGCTGATCCCTGTGCTCGAACAGCCTGGTTGTAGGCTGGCCTCATGCAAAGAAGAACCGTTGTTTCAACAAGCAGCAAAGCAGTGATTTCTCTGCACATACAGAGGAACCAAACAAATCTACTGAGCCCCTCCCTAGTAGGGAAAGGAGGCAGATGGTGGGTGCCCAACTCCTGCCCTGGCATCCCCAGACATTTACTGCATCCCGTTCAGCAGTCCACCTGCGGGCTGGCACTGCTTTCAGGAGCTCTCACTATTCAACACTTTGGGCCAGGCTGTCCTCCACTATGAGGCCCCTCTAGTGTAGGAGAAGGAGAAGCAGGAGGGAGGGAGAAGCCTTGCTACAATCAACTTGGGTTTCCAGCAAGCTTCAAGCATCTGCCTACTTGAGGGGTTGGATTTGCAACATTGTGAAGGGGACAAGAAACTGCTTCTCTCTCAGGGAATAATTTCAGACCACCTGCGTGTAGAGGGGTCATTATGGACTTTCCCTATGCTTAATTCAGTGAATTAATTGTTTCACAGCAGAAGCTTGTTTAGCATAGGCAGAAACCACAAAATGCTGGCCTTTTATCATTAGTATTTTAAGAGGAAGGCTAAGGTCAAGTTTTAGCCTGAATCACACAAATATGCTACAAATCCTGAGTATTTTCATTGTTTTTTAGGGTGTAACCCTTCAGCTACATTGTTGCAAGGGCAATCAGAACTGGATTCACCAGCCAAACTAATCTGATCTAAGTAAATATGACGCAGAAATAAACTCTTTCAGCTTCATGCTCAGACAGGAATACTAATTTTACTACTATGCATAAAAGGCTATCTTCCCTCCTGCAGTTCAGATCATATTAATATTTCCTTTTTGACACTCTGATTTTAAAATTATCCTCGGGTAGAGATCACTGTTGAGGGCTCATCGACAAGGGGCCCTTAACAGATGTTAATTCTTTTACTGTGAGTGAGAGTGACTGTCCACTCTGCAATGCAATTATCTCATTCACTTTATATTCCCATCTGTGGTCAATTCAGATTAGCTCGCCTGAGTGTCCCCATTTAGACAAGCTCCAGGATAAAAGGGCTTACTGAAGCAGAGTCTCCTTGACAAGATTTTAGTAAATTAGTAACTTATTTTAGTGTTCATCTATTCAGAATACTGCTAATAAATCACTTGGAGACCTCAGCTATTGTTGCTGTTTGCTATTAATAGGAGAGGCATATTTACAGCTTGACTGTATTCCAGCAACAAATTCTAACGTGCTTTTAACTTGTGAGACATCACATGCCACTGTTTTGCTGTGGGATGTGTGTCTTACTGAGCATTTTATTGATCTCATGCCTTCTGTATCAGAAAAACCTTCCTATGTTTTGCCTTGCACTGTTACTGCATCCAGCCTATCTCTGTTCTTTAAGGATTTGGACACTAATCCTACTGGTTCTACCTGAAACTTGCTGTGTAGAGCAGAAGTAAATTGTGTCCTTCTACTCACAAGTCTGATCCTGACAGACGATGAGGAGTTGTAACACTCGCTGACACAAACAGGAGCTAAAGATGATCAGTGACTTTTAAGTCCTGATTTTGGGTTGTAGAAATTTCTGCCGGTTGTTTTGTTTGTTTGTTTGTTTGTTTTTGTTTTTGTTTTTTGTGGGGTTTTTTTTGCCTTTTAGGCCTGAATAATCTTGGTTTTCAAGTTTATCATTGTTGTCCTTAACACATTTTAACTGTGCTGAGATCCTCCAAGGATCTTGTGAATAACAGGAGATTTGAGTTCTGTGACTTGGAGGACTTGGGACTCCACAAAGAACCTGGGAATATGCAAGAATAACCTCAAAACAGCCCAGGATATCAACCCATTAGAGGGTTGATAAAAAAAGCAGGCAGCTTTTTTTAGTTGCCCTGTGCCACTTGTGTCTGCACAAAGGCCCAAACTGACAAGAAGGAAAGAGGGATCCTGCCTGGTGTTCAGCAGTGCTCAGGATGTGCAAGGACGTAGCTGGGAAAGTATGTTTTGACGTCCTATCTCTACACTTGAAGTATACTTTGTAGGAAAAAGACCTTTGTAACAGCATCTTCCTGATGATCCCGTCTTTGGGAAAACATGAATTGTTCACATACAAAGTAGAGTCTGTCCAGCTAGGAGTGACTGAGGTGGTGGCCAAACTCAGTCCAGCTCTGTGTATTATATCAGTACATCCAGCAAGGTATGGAGACCATTATTTCATAAGCACAAGAATAGTGATTTCTAGGGGAAAAGTTAATGAGATTAAGTAAGTGAAGCCAGACTGGGGTCAATTCAATTATGTAGGAGCCTCAGAGTCCCAGGCTGTGACAGCTGGCCGTTCAGCATGAGGTGACTGTGATGGCAGGAGCAGCACACCAGCAGGACACCATCTCACCACCACCCGGCTTGCTGATGGTTGGGGTGAAGTTCATCTCTTGGCTTGGCCCTCAAGCTTTCCTTCCTGGCGAAGAAGCCTGTCTTCCCAAGCACTGTGTGGGGTTACTGCTGGATTGGAAACCTCAAGTTTCCAACAGTGGAGGGGAGGAGCTTCTGCCTTTAAATAATGGGGCAGCAAAAAGTGAATTCAGGGGAAACCTGAGCTTAGTTTTCACCTGTACCCAGAAGGACAGGAGACAGGAGCCATTCTGGGCACATGTGAAGAGGAACCTTTGGTCTCTGGCAAATTTTATCATGGAATATACTTTAGAGCTCGGTCACTGACAAGGCAGAGCAACACAACTGTTGTTTTCTGGACACCAGCACCTGCCTTTTAAGTTTTCCATATGTGGCCTATCAGGCATGATATTGCCAGATCTGTGGACCGGGTTGTGATAAATCCCTCCCCCTCTCCCACAGGCCATCCAGGAGAAGTGACATGTCCCGTTACAAGGCCCTCTGGATGCTCAGCCTCTCTGGAGGACCAGGGAATGTGAAGAGCAAAATGCTTCTCTGATCTACCCCATGATCCTCTGTGTAATTCCCCCATTACAGCTAGCCCATTGGACTGTCTCCTTTTTCTTTCTGGCTTTCCCTGTGCTTTTGGCACTTGGAGGTTGGCCCTCTGCTTGGCCAGCTCCTGAAATGCAGCTGCCTCTGGGATGGAGCATAGCCAGTGTTTAACAGTGCATATCAGCAATCCCCCATTTAGAGCAGCAAGTTTTTAACTGCTTCTGGATCAACCTCCAATTATGGCTAAAACAAATTATTCTTTGGAGAAAGCTTGACCAGTCTATGAAAGGGGGTATATTGTAGGCTGCCAACAGCAGGAGGGAATGGGTCCCAGGGCTCCAGGAGACCCTTTCCAAACTTCTTATGTAGGACGTGAAGAGTGCTGTACCCACATGAAACAAGAGGAGTTTGGGTAGGCAGAATTTAATTCTCTAAATTGGCATCTGGCCTTGTTAGCGGGACTATTGCTTCCCTTGAGAAAAGTGCCACAGGATTTTAACGGTGCCACCGGAGCCTCTCTTCAGGCACTGCACCCCATGGCTTCATTTCACAGTTCATTTTTGGCACGAAGAGAAGACTAGCTCACTTATTCAGCTCCCAGTTCTCTGGCTGGAAAGTAGGGCTGCCATGTTTCTCTTCAGGGTTCCTGGATGCGACTGGTTACATGGGAAGTGTGTAACCTAAAGCAGTGTATTGACAAGTCTCAGAAGTTTTGGTTCCAAAGCTCATTTGAGGTTAATCACCATGCAACAGTGGGTGTCAGTGTGAGATATTTAATCTAACAACTGGATATCCTGCACAAGTGGTGAAGTCCTCAAATTCTCTCTGAGCAACATTTCCAGGAAGAAAATAAGTTCATGTCCAAAACCAAATTTACTAGACACATATGCTATGAGTCTTTTGTCACCAGTCTGTCTGCAGCATCCCTCATTCCAGTGATCAAAATCTATAGCTATGGGTTGAAAGAGGTTTCTTGTGACCTTTCTGACTGTGTGTATTTACATGTAATTCAGACAACTCTTCTTTTACCTAAAATTAAGTGTAGCTCATGGTAACTGGGTGGTTTAAACAGCCAGTCCTACAGGCACAAAGCCTTTTCATTATAAACAAGAGCAATTGAAAAATATTCATGAAACTGTGCTACTCTTAACCTGAAAGAAATCCCCTTGGTCCTTAGTACCGTTGCAGTTACTGAAACACTAACCTGCTGCCTTTCAGGCTTTTGCAGTGATGTGTTGTACTCAGAAGCTTTTAAAGGGGTTATTTTGCATCTCTGGGGAGTGAGCCAGCTTTTCTTACAGTCCTGCCAATGAAGAAGCAAGTCCAGTTCTTTGTCTGGCTCTTTGGAGGTAGCTCCAGGTTTTCTTGGTCTTCCATATGCACAACAGGTACTGCCGTCAGGCCAAGGCTCAGAACATAAATCTTTGTGGGGATGGGGAAAGGAGGGGAATTGCTGGAGGGAAGAGTATTTAAATACCATCTTTCTTGCTGATGGGTCAAAGGACTTCTTCATATTATCCACTGAAGTGTGCTGGTTCATTTTCCTATGCAGGATAGTGCAGCCTTAGAAACGGTGATTCTGAAGATGAGAAAAAAGCAGCAATTGTTTTCCTTGTCAGTGCATAGCCAATGATATGCATCTGGAGGGTTTTGTGAGCCAAGAAACTGAGTGTTCCTATCTGTTTGAGTGAAAGTAGTGGTTAGGCAAAATGAAGCTATGGTGGAATAAATTGCCAATTATTGGAGAAGCACTATTAACCGGAGATGAAGAAATCCAAATGTTTTGAGTTGTAGAGATTTTTTTTCTGATATGAACATTACTTTTGTGGTCACCATGAAGACAGGAATGACCTAGCAGTGTTTCATTTTCATCTAATGAAATTGTGTAGTGGGATGTTGAAGAGAAGCTGAGAAGAAGGCTCTCACTTGATTGATTATTACCAGAGATTTCAAGGATTCTGGTGAAATCCCAAGGCTCTTGACTAGTTTTCCTTGTGCCTTTTCCAGCCCCTCACTGGCCAGCTGCTGCATGTGAGTAGGAGCTCTTCTCATACTGCTTTTCGCTTTTAAGAATGGCAGAAGAATGCTTTGAGTTTCCCAAAAGATAAAAGTTGCCGTGGTATAAATTAATTTGCAAGGGCCAGTTATTTGAAATAGCTCGATTTTCCTCCCAAAGTTTTTGTAAGATTGCATAACTTTTGGGTGGTGGGACGAGATTATTTGCCTGACTGCAGAAAGCTGTAGGCATGGGCCAAATGCTGTCCTTTGTATAGCTCCATGAAACAACCTTGTTAAGGTTGCTGCAGGAGTGCCATTTCTCCAGCATCTCAGGGAGCTCAGGGACTGCTGGTGGGGGGTACACGGTGAGTTTCTGTCATCGTTGCTCGGGGATGTTGGTTGAGTGCTTAACACTGTGGCCTGGAAGACAGACTCTGCTGCTCACTGTGATCTTGTCTCTGATGGTCTCCTCTCCAGAGCAGCAAGGCAGATTTTCCAATTTTTGTTGCTGTTTCATCTCACCCAAGTGATGCTGAAGTGTGCACCGTGGGAGTGAGTGGTCAGACCTCTCCACAAGAAAAAGACAGGCTCTTCTTCCCTGAAGTCCACTTGATCTGACAGGCAGAAAAACAAAGAAGTATATTAGAGGAGCTGGTGGATAATACCTGCCCAGCTTACGCCGATAAACTTCCCACACTATGTGAATAATTTGTAGCATCTACCAAAAATTCTTTTTTCAGCCTACAGTGATTGCAGTGAACACACTGATGTACATAGATGAACACACTGAGCACATAGATGTACACAGGTTTCTCTCCTACAGGCTTGTTGCTTGAAGTGGTAATACATGTTTTGTTAGTAGAATGTACCAGTATTGTGGCTGTGCAGCCTTCTTCACATGGAACAGTGGCCCACCAGGCTTGATTTTATGAAGGAATGGGATTGTTTTCATAAAACTTTTAGGAGCTTAACACCTTTAAGGTACATCTCCAAAAGGTGGTTGAAGTTAGACAGTGGTTTCAAAAGTTTTTGGAGTGGACTGATGGACACACACCTGGATATACGTGCAGTGCAATGACACAAGGCCTATTTCAGTAGGGAGCTAACTTTGCAAGCAAAACACTCCCCTGCAGACACAGCTCTCCCCTCAAGACAGAGTCAACGAGAGAGCCAGGCAGAAATTGACCACACTGATGCAGAAAATCCCTGGAAATTTAAATACTGACTGGGAGGATAAATGCTAGCGTGGAGTTGTACTCTCAGTACTGAAACTGGAAGACAAGAAAACCTACCTGCAGAGTACCATGCATCTGGCAGTCAGGGTACCTGAGCTGCTCCTGCATTAGCAGGGCTGTGGGAGCCCCGTTAAACCAGTCAGCTCCTCTGTCTGAGGCTTCCCACTGTAAAAAAAGGAAAAACAAAAAGTCCTCAAAGGTGTCAGGGCTCCCCATAGGTACCAAATTAGATTAACTGCTGAAGGATTCTTGCTGCATGGCACAGCAAACCTTGGAAATCAAGCTGTCCTCACATGAATAGTAAAACAGTCTCACCTCAGTCCCTCCTGCATATGTGGAGTGAGAAGCTTAATTACTCTGTCCTGGGGAGGCAGGGGGACACAAGCACAGAACAGTCTTAGCTCCAAGGTTCCTCTGCAGCACTGAAGGGTGACTGAGCAGGGGTGTGCAAAAGAGGTGTGAGAACACCCTCTTTGAAGTGGGAGCACCTGACTGGCTCTGGATTTCTGCACATAAATTTACATCCACGCCCATCTGATCAGGCTTTTGTGGTGATGATGAGCTTATTGCTCCTAATGTGGTTTCTTGGGTGGAAGTTGAAAGCAGGTTGACATTATAGACAGCCCCAGCTGGCACACATATTGCATCATTTTTAATATTTTTTTTTGTAAAACATTTCTCCAAACCAGCCTTATTGCTGCCTGTGAGATTTCTATAATGTTTACCAAGAGAATTTACTACCTTTAACTTTTACATCTATTGAGCGGGAAAGCTTAATTGTCCCAGCAAAATTTCTCAACTAAGGTTCTCTGAACAATAGCAGCCAAGGCTAAGACCAGTTACCACTTTTGAGTGGTCTCTATAGGAGAGGTCCTGGGCTGTTGGACAGCCTGGGCTGGTTGTGGAGGGAGACACAGGGGAACAGGGTGCAAGCATGTGGTGGTTGGGAGATGGCAGAGACGTACCATACAGAGGATGTAACATGGATCACCTCAGTTTGCTCTGCAGCTGCAAGTAACAGCCATGGCCTGTGAGCACAAGCAGATGTGAGGTGATGCTGGACACCCAGCTGGAAATCCTGGAGCCAGGACATCAGAGATGGGGGCTCACCTTCACCTCTGCCCCAGCATCAGGCAGGCTGTGCCTAACCTCAGCTGCTTGTTGTGCTCGAGGGAAATTTTTCAGGAGGCAAAGGGTTGAGATCCCGGACGTGCTGGCAGAGCTCCATGACTGCATTTACTGCCTACATTTTCAGAGCCTTGTCCAAGCACTAAATAAATCAGACCTCTTTCAGTGATGTGGAGATTCAACAGGGCCCCATAATGCAGGCCAATTAAGCACACTTATTTAGTGCCTGCATACCAAGAGTCACTGCAGCCTCCTAAAGCAAACCTTAACTTTTCTGTTAAACACTTACCTAGACATCACATGCCGTTTAGTAAGGGGGTGCACATGCCCTATTACTTTTGCCATCTGGAGAAGACAACAAAACTTACATTCTTTTTATTAATTTTATTTTTTCTAATGTTCCTGTCAAATGCATTGAAAGGAATAAAACTACCAGAAAAAAAATCAAATAAAGCATTACTGAATTTATCAAATGCCATGAGCCAATTAAATGAATCACTAATATGGATAGGCCATTATTGTAGGGTACTTACAGATTCATTTTCATGCATCCAGGTCAGACATTACAGGCTAGAGTTCATCAGTTTCTTTTCATTTACAACCAAATGCGGTTATGTTTTTAATGCTTGTTTATTGCTTTTATTTCTACCATATTCCTGTTTATTGACTTGTTCCCGTATGTATATGCTTCTTGAGTTTCCCATCCACTCAGTCTCTGTCATTTATTGACATTGTCATTTCCTGATGCTTTCCTGGCTGAGGCTAGCCTCCCAGTTGGAGGTTGGATGTGACACCTCTGGCCAGGTGCAGGGACCCAGGAAACAGGCACATGCGTGGCAGCTGCCAGTCCCTGTCCACAGCCTCAGTGGCTGGGCCTATTTCTGAAGGTCTGTGAGGAAGAAGCTTTTTGTGGGTCATACATGTCTCTACAATACCGTGGCCATTTGTGTCCCAAAGGGCCCCATTTTGTCACTGTGGACACTTGAGTCCTGGCAAAGATCTGGGCCCTTACAGCTGCATCCGGCGGAGGCTGCAGCAGTCTGAGATGGGCCCATGACTCATCAAAAAACCTTTGCTCCTGGCAAATCTTTCATTGGTTTTGTTGACTTCCTCAGGCAGCTTTGGCTTCGGAGCCTATTTTGTTGCTGTCAGAATCATTCATTAGCATTTTCCGTCCCACTGTGGAGATATATATAAAGATGTTCTTTCATTGCCTCGCAAGTAAACATAGTAGGGTACTTCTTGCAAAGGGACTTTATGTATTTATATATCAAGGTCACTGTGGTGCACGCGGTTACTTGAGTGCAATCTGTTCATGGCTGCTGTTTTATTTATATACAGGGCTACATTGTTGCATCTGCAGAATGGCAAGAAGCTCGGGCTTCTTCTGCCACTCAAACTTGTGAAGTAATCAACAGAGCAAGAGTTGCTCACAACAGCCCATAAGGAAATTGAAACGCTGTGGAAATTTAATAGAGGGTGTCTCTGTAATGATGTGCCCAAACTCCAGACAGCTGCAGTGGTCTGGCTGAAGAGCAGAATATTTTTACTCCATGGCATTTGCAAGGCACTGTAGGACAGCATATCCACTTCTGCTCCCCTGGGAGTGAAGTGGGCTTCCCCTAGGAGTGGAGTGGGCTCCCTCCTGCTGCCACCAGCCATCACACCAAGAGGGTCAGGTGAACCATACCCTCTTGAGGCATAGCAGTGGCATTCCTCAGTCAGTGATTGCAGACTACAGTTCCTATTTGGCTGTGTAGAGAGACCACCACTACACCAAAAAAACCCTGTGCAATTTGTAAATCACTCCTCTATTGATGTTACTTCATGCAGACATTGCATTTATAGGACGTGCCATCCAACAGCATCATTCTGTGTGATGTGGGAGGAACATTACCCCAAATAGTAGAAAATTTGTTTTAAAGACAGTGGTTCTTTTTGTTTGCCTCCTGGTTTGTTACATTTGTGCTCAGATGTGAGATATTGCCAGATAATTTTAAATGGAAGCTGAGATAAAAATTCAATTCCTGGTACTGTGTTTAAGAAGAATCCCAAATATCATAAAATTTATAATGAGCTAGCAACACTGGGAATGAAAATGACTTTCAGATAGGATATAATATGGCATGTAAAGTATAGAAGTGCTGTGGAGTTTCAGTGTATTACTTCTGATTTGTTTTACAAAATATAATTTTTTTTTTAATTAGTGCATACATTTCAGAACTGCTGATATACAGATCCAGGCTTCACAGTCCTTGCTGTCCTATATAGTACTGACTACTTTGTAAGTCACATTGCCTACCTAATGTTGTAGTGATGGGTTTTGACATTTTGTTGGCAAGCCTCATAGACAGAGGCAGATTTGAGTGGGAAAGTCAGGTCACCATGGGGTGCTTCCTGTTGAGGCTTGCTGCATGCCATCGCTCCACCACCAAGGGTTGTGTTCCCCTGTGCATGGCGGAGCTATGTCCTGGCAAAAAACAAGCAATAACTTCTCCAGGGGGCAAGAGGGAACTAAAAAGTTGACATGACATGTCCCCACACCAGCCAAGACCACAACTGTGGTGACAGAGCCACTGAGGAGCTGAACCTGGCACACCTGTGTGGTGTTAGCAGGATAAACCAGGAGGGCTTTGGGAAGCTGTTGAAAAGAGGAATGGCTGTGGCTTAGATACCTCATCATGAGTGTCCCAGAGCAGCTGGAGAACACTGGCCCAACAGAATTGTAGATGGGCAGTGGGACCGAAGTCCTACGCAGTGGCACCACAAAGATGCATCGTCAGATGCACGTACGTGTTGGCAAAGTGTTCTTTTCAAATCGTTCTTAACACGCTTCCCCTGCACCGTTAAAACTAAACAATAATTTTGGTTGAGGTGGCCTCTGACTGTGGTACCTGGGAGAACCAGAGGTTTGAAAACCCAGTCAGGTCTGCTGTGCAAACCATGGCTCACTCACAGAGAGGATACCATAGCCTTGTGCCTAACCTGTTCTTGGGAAAATTGCACAGAAAAGCCCAAGAAGAGGTAAAAGCAGGAAATTTGGCACTGCCCTTGTGTCTACCTGGATCTGAGGTGCTGGACAGCACAGGGGTTCAAACCTGTAACAGCTGTATGAGAGCAGTGTAGCCCCAGCGATGTGCTAACTCCTGAGATGGGCTGGGAAAAATTAGTGATGTAAATGACAGAACAGGGAAATCCTGCTGGGAAACACGTCCTTGACCTTATTATGCAGTGTCTGGGGGCTTGTAGAATTCCAGCTTAATCTGCTGGATCAGAGCAGAGCATTGCTATTTGTATGGTGTCCTACATGTTATAATGACCAGTTTGTATTTTATTAAAGCAGAGCTTCTAGTGTCTGGGACAGAGGGATGATGATGTTTTACTGTCTTGGCAGCAGTGACACCAGACTTACCCCCTTAGGTTACACTGCTGCAGGGTGCAGCGTGGCTCCGAAGCCGGGGCCGGGGCTGCTGGGCACAGCTGGAGCAGCACAAGACAGCCACAGGAAAGTGGCTGAGAGCCCGCAGCCCTTGGGAATTACAGATAGGGCTCATGTTTAGCATCACTGTTTTCATGTAGCCATAAAAAGAAATGTTTGTAGCATTTTAGGGTCTTGGATGGAATACTGGCTCCATTGAAATCAGCAGCATAACTCCCCCTGAATTCCACACAGACAAGATTTAACTCTCTCAGTGCAGAGGCACTAGGGGTTATTGATTTCCGTGCTGTGATTGTCTTTGCTAGAACCACAAGCATCAGTCACATGCGTTAAACAGGGATAGATAAACAAGGAAAACCGAAAACATAGAGGAAAGTCTACGGCTCTGTCTAGCATAAATTGTTCTTATTTGTGTATTTCCTTCCCTGCTTTCATCTGAACAAGGACAAACAAAGAACTGTCTGAGATGCAATTTATGTAATAACAAGAAACTCAAAATGCTAGTTTTTACTGAAAATTCTTGACCTCTCATTTTCTGTCATCTTCACTAAAAGGAAGTCAATGTCACCAGTTTGGATGTATCCCAAGGAATTTTCTTTCCATATCTGAAAGCATCGTGTGTTCACAAAGCCAGTAACAAGTAAATGTGATCAGAATGATTTAAATTTGGGTAAATAAGAAGCCTTAGGAAGAGGTGCGGGACTTGATAGTTGGGTTTGTTTGTGTTTCTATTCATATCTGCTTTATATTTTTATTTCAGGAAAGCAGAAAAAACTCTGTGTATTCCTGAAAGAGAGGGGAAACAAAAAAAACCTTTTGAAGTGTGTTACTGTTTATTAATACCCCTCATCAGACTCAACACTTCTGCACAAGGAACATGCTGCTCACCAGCCTTGGCCTCTGACCACCTCTCCTGGTTAACCTTCTCCCATATCTGAGTCTTTCTGGCAGAAGATGCTCAAATACCTTTGGGAGGGAGGGTTTGCAGGATGGCAGCGCAGAGCTGCCGCTGTGATGTATTTGCCAGCATGTGACACCCAGCTCCAGCACGCCTGAGCCCCGCTGTCACCGCCATGCTGGTCGCAGCTGTACTTGGCAGGCTGACGGGGCACGCAAAAGCATGCTGCCACCATTTAGCTCCAAAACAAGGGCTAAATCTCCTTCCAGGCTGAGACAAAGCTTCCTCCGGTTGGATTCTGGCAGCTCTGGAGAAAAGCCAGGTCCTGGCCAGGAGCGGTGCCAGCAGTGGTGGCGCTGACGGAGGCAGCAGCCGGTAGGCAAAGCGTGCGGGCAGGCCAGCTGGCAGCACTGTGGTCATTATTTTCAGGATCTGTGAATCCTGGTCAAATAAAATAGAAGCCTTCATCAGCTGAAGCATATCAGCCATTTCTTTTGAGAGGAGTGGATTTAGAGATAGGAGGCTGTGATCCCTGACACCAATAGCGGCAGGTTCATGCTCTGCCTCTCATCAGGCAAGAAATGATGGTCACCCTTTGCTGCCACACACCTCCTTGCTGTCTGTAAGATGCTGGCTGACATTTTGGGTGGCGTTGGTGGTTATCAACAGGGCAGCAGGGTAGTTTGAGGGGGTTTTAAGTCACTGCTGGGAGTGGTGCATTGAGTCATTAGGCTCCATCACACCCTCAAACCCTCAAGTGACTTGATTGAATGTTGTTTATCAATACTGTAGTTCATCAAGCCTTCTGTGGCTGTTCAGTGAAGAGCTATTTAACTAATCTGAAAGTGTCACTGTAAGTTAAATGTACCAGTAACTAATTGCATGTGTCATAAATGTGTTGGTTTATGTCAATCGTAGTCATATGAAGTATATACTGTTTCTGATTTCTCACTGTAGGCAGCTAGACTAACAACTTTAAAATAAACCTTTTCAAGAAAATTGGTTACTTTTGTCTAGTGCTCTCAATTTTCATCTTGAGCCAATATTTACCTATTCAATCAGAGTGAAGTTAAAGAATGACTGATAAGTATTTGTTTAAACTTTGGAAGCCCCCCAATTTTCTTTCTTTCTTATCTCAGTTTTCTCGACTATCGGCTTGCTGTCACTAATTGCCATACCTAATCACTTTTCCACTAGGAAGTAGCCTGGGACTGATAGGAACCAAATATTTGGAAATCTGAGCTTTATTTGTTAAAAAATACACCCATTCTGTGGAAGGGAGTGTTAACATAGCGTAACCCACCTGAGCATCACCTGCAGGACAGCTGGTCCCTGTGCTGGGCCATACCACGTAGCAGTGGCAGTGGCACCCATTAAAGTTAATGGTGAAATGTAACTGCACACCCATGGGGTCCATACTTATTGTGGAGAGGGACATATGGGATCACCTGGTGCATACTGGGCTGGAGGTGGATTTGCTGCTCCCACTGCTTGTGGAGGGGGAAGAGCATCATGAGGACCTGGTGCATGTTCCCAGAGGAACTCCATGGCACACCATGGGGCTGGCTGACAACCTCATTTCTGCTTCACCTGCTGTGTTTCTCTGCCCAGGTGATATTCCGAGCCCTGTCACCGCCCTATGCCGCAGAGGACCCTTACAGTGCGGAAGCCCAGGCGCAGCTGAAGATCACCAACCTGCGAGTGCGGCTGCTGGAGCGACAGGGCTGCCCCTGCCTCCCGGCCCCCCAGTCCCCACAGCCCACGCCATCCCTGCACTTTGCCATCTATGACTTCATCGTGAAGGGCAGCTGCTTCTGCAATGGCCACGCCGACCACTGCATTCCCGTTGCTGGATTCAAGCCCGTCAAGGCAGCTGGTGTTTTCCATGTGGTATGTGCATGCACCCAACAATGTCTGAACTGCAGCAAAGCAGAGTTTTAAAAATAGTAAGGGATGGTATAGGTCCAAGTATGAGGTATTTGACATGAGGTGCCCTGAATTCCAAGCACAATGGGCAGAAACGATCTTTACAAAGGAGGTGATCTCCATGTGAGGCTGAAGCACTGGACTTCCTTTGTGCCTTGGTGTGGGACTCTCGTGCTTCAAAGGTGCTCCATACCTGGAGTATTGTGTTCAGTTCTGGGCCCCTCAGTTCAGGAAGGATATTGAGGTGCTGGAGCGGGTCCAGAGAAGAGCAGCAAGGCTGGTGAAGGGACTTGAGCACAAGTCCTATGAGGAGATGCTGAGGGAGCTGGGGTTGTTTAGCCTGGAGAAGAGGAGGCTCAGGGGTGACCTCATCACTCTCTACAACTACCTGAGAGGAGGTTGTAGCCAGGTGGGGGTCGGTCTCTTCTCTCAGGCAATTAGCAATAGGACAAGAGGGCACAATCTTAAGCTGTGCCAAGGGAGGTTTAGGTTGAATATTAGAAGTTTTTTACAGAGAGAGTGATCAGGCATTGGAATGGCCTGCTCAGAGAGGTGGTGGATTGACCATCCCTGGAGGTTTTTAAGATGAGACTGGATGTGGCACTGAGTGCCATGATCTAGTAATCACAGTGGGGTTGGATCAAGGGTTGGACTTGATGATCTCGGAGGTCTCTTCCAACCCAGTTAATTCTATGATTCTATGATTCAGTAATTTATTTATTTTAGGTAGATCCTTAAAAAAATTAAATTGCTGATTCACATCTTCCCCCAAATGCTAGCTTGCAAGAACACAATATCTAAACGATAATAAATGCAGGGCATTTTGATAACAAAGTAGGAGGAGAGCTTCTCTGAAGGTACTAGGCATCACATGACTGCCATTGCTTCTGGAGGATCCTCAGATATTGGATTGGGTCCCGAACCAAGGGGACAGCGAGCTGGGTTTTGACTCTCACTCTCAGGCATTTTATTGCACTTTGCAATACCTTTCTCTGGATGAAAACCCTGTGCTCTGGTTTCAAGGGGACTTCATCGCAAGAACTCTGAGCTCAAATCCCTTGGGACCCATCAAGACCTAAACCCCAGTCCCCCCATGATCCAAGGAAGCAAGAGCCCCTAACCCACTGGGGAGGTGATGGGCACAGCAGCAGCTGCCATATGCCTGTGGCATGGCATGCCTGCATCCAGCCAGTCCAGGGACACTTGCTGCCCCCAGCACATCTTATCCTTTTTGCCCATCCATACTGGTTCAGAAAACCCTGGATTTGCTGGCAGAAGAGTGGTAAAGCTGGGTCAGCCAAATATATTGTGCTGAATAACGTTAGAAAGGGAACAGATCATTAAAAAAAAAAAAAAAAAAAAAAAAAAAAAAAAAAAAAAAAAAAAAAAAAAAAAAAAAAAAAAAAAAAAAAAAAAGGCAGTTACTCAAGGTAGGGAGTCCAGCTCTTCAGGGAACTCTCAATCTCTCTTTTCACTTAAATTACAATCTCAGACATGGAGCAGAGAGCATGTTTCCCTTCTAATAGTGCTAGTCTTGCAACACCTTGAAAATACACCAGTTTGAAAGCATTCAGCACTGTGCTCATGATTATTTTGGTGGGATACAATTGCACAGGAGAGTGCCCTGGAGCACCAGTGAGAGTTGTAACAGAGTCTCCAACCAAATAGGCTTCCGGTATGGCTATAGTGTATGGAAAGGAGAGTGTGCAGGTAACAGGCAGTGCTGTGGGAAGGAAGCAAGTGCCAAAATCGCGCTGAAAAACAAAGCAAAAAATAGCAACAAGCCCCTGCACTGGCCCCGAGGGGGAAATTCAACTCTGATTATAAATATTTATGTGGCAGGAGTCCCAAAGGTGACGTTTCTACAGTGAGGCTGACTCATTTTACTATGTCATACAGCTTATTCTGCATGTCCCATGAGATATGTGTTAGTGTAGGGGTGACATAGCCCCATGGTTTGCAGGGAGGGTGAAGGAGTGGCAAGAGGTTTCCTCTACCAATACCACCTCTTCCATCATAGGACTGAGCTAGTTTTGGCTGAGCCTGGTCTGTGCCAGGCTCCTGCTTGGAACAAGGCTGCTGTTATTTGGGGACTGCAGTGGCAACCCACTCGTGCATACCATCCTGGGGGTTGCCAGTGCATTGCTTCAAGACTGGAAGAGAAGATTATTTTCAAGATAATAGGAAGACATGAGTGTGAATGAACAGAAAAGGGATGAAAGATTCTGATCTCCATGCTGTTTAGCTGGGAGAAGTCAGAAAACTACTGACTTAGGATTTCAGAGAGGGAGCATTTTTGTACATTTCACCTGAGAAACTCAGGGAAAATATAATTCTGAAGCATTATGGTCAGTCATTCAAGAGAGAGATGGGGACTTCAGTCTAGTCTTTATGTAACTTTATGTTTCCATCTGGGGTTTTAGCAGAACCTTCACTATAAAACCAAGGAAAACAAAACTGGGAAGCACATTGTTATTTCACCATATGATTATAAAATCTGGTTCTGTTCTTATGCTTGTTTAGACCAGAGCACTCCTGAAGAATAAGTTAGAGAGTTAACATCAACATTTAAGCAAGTTTAAAATCCTTTAAAAAAGCCCCCTTCTTTTCAAAAAAATGTATGTGTAAGTTTTCTTAACCCTCTACTTGGTCTCAGTGTACAGGTAAAATCCTAACTTCCAAGCATTCACTGTGAGGTTATTTCACATTATCCCCAACAACAACAAAAAAAATAGCCAAGGACTGATAAAAAAAGAGATTTGTTTCTGTGCCGTCACCACCATCCAGCTGCAAAACTCTCTGTGCTGTTCCCCTCTTGCTGGCAATTCCCCTGCCCACCCTTTCTCCTAAAAGAGAATGGAATTTATGTGGGAAAGCTCCAGTTTTGTTTGAGAATCGGGAATGCCATGTCAGCCTTTTGGTGAATTCTGCTCTAAATACAGGTGGGACTTCTGCTCTAGGGGAGGGTATATCTCCATGAGCTCCCTAGGAAGACTACAGAGAAACCTTGGTTGCCTTCCAAGAATGGTGAGGGCTGCCCCTCATGGGTAGTATAATCCTGACTGTCCCTT
Source organism: Empidonax traillii (assembly GCF_003031625.1). NCBI lineage: Eukaryota > Metazoa > Chordata > Aves > Passeriformes > Tyrannidae > Empidonax > Empidonax traillii. The sequence continues at coordinate 71,358 of NW_020955403.1, read as the reverse complement.
GTTGTACACCTGTGTGCCACAGACAGCTGTCAGGTTGATACAGATACACTTTCTCTCTTTCCTACTCCTCCCAAACTTGTTCGAAGGGTCACTACCCAAATCTCATCAGCAACAGCCCAGCGCATACCCAGGAAAAAATGTGCATGGACGAACAGACCTCATACCACTATCAACTGATGACTTCATTATATCATTGATAATTCACTGTTATTAACTATGCAATGTTTCCCACTCTGTCCTTCCTTTCCCCTCATCCATTACCTCTAGTGAAATGCTGTCTGTGCATCTTTCACCTGCATTGAACAGAATGAGAACAAATGAAGCCATCCAGTTTTCTTCATCCTCTTGTTCTCTCTTTTCCTCTATAACATGATACAGCAGCTATCTTTGCTCGGAAGAGAGGAAGTGGGGAACTAGAACTTAGTGATGAAGAATCTTCAGTGGACCTAAAACATGTGCCCAAAGCATGGTTTGGTGTGGTGCTGCTGCCATGCCGGAACAGCACTGCTGCAAGAAGCTTATATGCTTCTTTAGTAGTCCAAGGTGCTGTGTCAGTGTAAGTCAGGGACTTTTCCAGGAACCGTGCTTTATTTTCTAGACTGAACAGAGAGACCCATTTGGAACCTGATCCGTAAAATACATCTGAATTTGATTTCTGGCAGCTACCCTAACAGTTAGGCACCAAATCCCAGATATGCTTCACTTCATGTTAGGTATGCATTTGATGTACCCAAGTTAGCCAGCTGATCGCCCCAGGCCCCTTCTATAGTTTTGAAGGGGTGGGATGCTAAAGTATGGTTGGGATCCTGGGTGGACTGTGTACTGTGCTAAAACACTTCTATGTAGTCAGGCAGAGTGAATATTTCTCCCCCTTCCTGTGTGGCAGCCCAGTGGCTGTTATAAATTGTTATCGTGCTACTGACATCAAAAGATGCTCAAGGTCTTCTACAGCAACACTGACAGAAGCCTATTGTACAAGGAATTAAAAAAAAAACACCAGACAGCCCCTACACCCTGGACAACAAGCTTTGCATTCTTTCACAAGAACGAGGTAGGATATGAGAATTTTCTCATGCATAAATTTGGTTGTCTGGTGCTTTGGGAAAAGAACACCTCCCCACGTGCTGACAGCAGCCAGTAGGCATTGGTTCTAAAACTGGCACAGTGGTTCGAACGCAACACAGTTTAAAAGCAGTGTGAATGCTGTCATTTCTCCTTAGGCTGATATCATGCCCATTTTCCAAGAAAGTAAAAAAAAAAAAAAAATACAGTTTTAGCAGTTCCAACAAAGAAATTCTCTCAAAAGCTGTTGCCCCTCCCAGCTGTTTAGCCTATTTACGCTATCAGGTCTTTGGCTGATTTTCTTTTAGTGTGCATTTGTGTTGGACTCTATACAGTGAGTGAGTTCCTGCAATATAAATCAATTCATAACAGGATATTGAAAGCATTTTCCCCCCAGTGCAGCATTTCTTTGTCACTGCCCAACATTTTGGAACGTGATAAATACAGGCGAAAGTATTTTATAGGATTTGACTAAGGACAAAAACCTATATATTTGCAATCTGAAAGGAAGCGCTGGAAGGTTATAATTCGGCAACAAAAGGCTCTGGAAGGAAGCATGCCCTAGCAACTGTCTTTGTATAGAGAAATCAGACACTCGTTTATCTTACAGAAGGCAACTTTTGTAGCACTGTTTGCATTGTGCCCTCTAATGACTGACACTGTGACGGGGCTGTCAAGCTAAGAAGGGGAACAGTGTGAAAGTGAACTGGGATATAAAGACCCCATGACAGAATGAAAAATGGTATAAGAAGGCTTTGCCGCTCAAATGAGTCAAGAGCTGTGTGAATGCTTGAAGGGATGAGACATACTGGGAATTGTGTTTGTGTACTTAGCAATGCTCCATAATGACCCTGGTGGGTACGCCTTACAGTTAACTGTAGGTTGAGGTGAATGAAAAGGGAGGAAAAAATGTTCTCTTTTCCCTGTCAATACATAGGGATCACATTCTGCTTTCAGAAGGGTGCTGAGATGCTGGAGAAATCCTGAAGGCCAGGTACATCATTTTCCCACTCTACCTTGGGTCCCAGAAGAGCTGCTGGGCTGGTTTCTCAGCCCTGTCTCCCAGCTGCTCTGTGGCATGACAGGGTGTTTACACGGCAGAGCAGTCTTGCAACTGGCCCTCCTACAGCTCTTATAGGCATTAATTTTACTTGCTGTAGACAGACTGTTGGCTGTTTTTCATCTGCCACCACTTCTCATTTCCTTGTATTATCCCTTCTTGTCCTGTCTTTCTCCTATTTCCATCTATCAGAGTATTTCTTTATAACTAAAAGAAATAATCTCTGCTTATGGGCTGCAAGAAAGGATTTACTAATTTTCACCTTCTTTTGTTGCTTCCAACACATAAAAATGTTTCTGTCATGCTGGAATTATGTAAAAGAAAAAATGTATTTTCTTCAGTGGGATAAAGCTAGGATGGAGAGATAATTTTTTTAAAGCAGAGCTGTTTTGGAGGGTTAATCATTATAACACTATTGTAAGATAATAAATACATCAGCCCGAGGTACGGTTTTTGGAAGCACCTGGGTCCAACTTTCATTAAACTTCTGTGAAGAAGGTACTAACTAAATGGTTGCACTGAAAAACAAGCTGTTAAAGACCCTGTTTCCTTCCCCTCGCTGGTTTGACTGCCCATTTAGCTGTTCAGCTTGTTCATTAGTAGGTCTGCACCCCATGCTCTGCCTGGCCGAGAGGGGTTGGGACCACTGTGAGACCTGGGGGGACCCTGGGGAGGCAAAGTTTTCTCAGTGTCTAGACTATTTAAGTAACACCACTTTAAAGGCACAGTACCATTGGAATTGGGAACCCTACTGCCTTTTCCAAAGCTTACTCCCAAAGACTGAAGTAGCTGCATCTGATACAGAAGCAGGATCAGTTGGCCCATTGCATCCAGTGCCTCTGCATGTGTTCACCCAAAAATGAATCCCACTGAGATGGGAGCAGTGAGCAGGGGTGCACAGGTTTGCAAAGAGTGCATGGCAGGCTGGGCTACTGAACAGCCCATGCTGGGCCATGCTGAGGTGAGCAGAGGGGGTGCAGGATCCACAGTGGGATCTGTGCTTGGGAGGGAGCAGCCAAAGAAGGCACTGACACATCTGGTTGTGATAAACCCTGAGGAAAAGAAACTGCAAAGGAACACCCTTTTGATAAGGACTGGTAACACATGGTTCTTCCTGACCCAGTTGCAACAACATCCATCGAGTCAGCTGGGGAGCCCAAGCCTTCGGGCCTTTACAGAGATGTGACAATCATGCTATTCACGTATTTTTTTAAGCTTCTCAGACAGAGCATTTGTTTCCTTCCACCGAGGTGCATTACAGCTTTACAAGCAATCAATACCAGGAGCATCACGCTATGCTCTGCTGCTATCTAAACACCAGCTGGCTTGATTTGCATCATCTCCAAATTGGCTCTTTTGCAGCTCTCCTTGCCACAGCATCTGAGACCCCACAAGCCTTCCATTGCTGCAACAGTTTTTAAATTTTATAAAACCTTTTTCTTTAGAGTTCACATACAGATTAATATTAATATTAATATGTTGATGTTGGTGCATAGCTATTCAGTGGCTTACATATTAGCTCTGCCTGCCAAATTCATGGTGGCACAGCAAGTTCTTGGGATACCCATCCTCTTCTGTTTTATTTTCACCCACCTCCCTTTATTCCAGCAATGTGGCATGCTCTATTATACAGCACTTGGGCTTTCAGAAAATGCGGGCTCTGACTCTTCGGAACTGTAAATGCTCCTCGGCAGGGAATTTTGCCTCTCTCTGTGCTGGTGTCTTGGGATGCTTAATCTTTTGAGAGTTTCTTAAATGCTCTGAGTTTCAGATGAGTTTTTGGATTATTAATGCTGAGCAGCCTCCAGCTGATTGATTGGGTCCCACTGATTCTTTGTATGGCTTTGGCAAGGAGGAAGCTGAATTTGGGGGGTGAGGCTACGGGCTGTGGGCACGGGCAGGGGGAGACAGTAATCCCAAGTGTCCCAGTGTCTGAGAGATACACCTGATTGCAATTCTTCTCCCTTGTCCTTCTCACTTTGGCATCATGATTTTCAAAGCGCCAAGGGACCATCTGGTTCTGGCCGTGGCACCCTCCGACTCACTCAGGTCAACTTCCCTTCCTGTTCACATATGTCCTGGGTCTGATGGGTCCCTCTATCCTAACAGCTGGGACAGTCCTGCGAGGAAGGATTTCTGAAGGGTTTCTCTGCCACATATGGGGTTCTAGTACAACCTGTTTAGCCCTAACTATTCAATGGCCAAAGGGCTTGCAGGAAACTCCTGCCAAAAGTGGCATCAAAGAGTTAGAACTCCATCAAAACCACCAGATGATCTTATGACCAATATAGGTTTAGCAATTTTCTGTTTCCATGCAGGAATTTTCTGTTTCTATGCTTTTAAATGTGCATGAACCTCATGCATGTTACATGATGTTACATACATGTAACATGATGTTACACCTTGTAACATCAGTCTGTGTGTAGACCTTGCCTAAAAAATACGAGAGAGAAATTTATCGAAGAGTTGTAATTTAAGAAAGTGAGGCATCTGAGAGTTTGAAGAACATTTTGTAGGTGGTAGCAAAAATGAAAATATGAAAACACAAGACACACTTTGACAACTAAATATTCCCTCCACAAATCTGTTGTTTCTTTTCTTTCTTTTATTTCTCATTCTTTTCAAAAGTTAGCACACTTTTAAGCATATATCAATACAATAAACCAGACAGACCAACTAGTATCTGCGGTGAGACCAATGGATACCTGCAATAAGGCCAAATAACACAGAAAACAATGTATTTTCACTTTAGTTTAGATTCTTGTGCATTCTGATTTCATCTGTACCTATCCATTGCTTGCACAGCCCAGTTGTTGTTCTATATTTTCCTTTGATGATCTAGACATTTTAATAAGGCTGGAATGGATTGCTTAGAAAGCTCTTGAAAGGTTTTGCTATTTTCGTTGCTGCTGAAGAGTCTTTGAAGGACTTTCAAGGTCAGTTTTGAAATTTTGTCTGTACACAGGGGTTACATCTGACCCCTGTGAGATACCAGCTAAAATCTATTCATTAAAAGTGAATAAATCAGAAAGTCATCATCAGGCAGGTGTGTGTGTGGTGTGTGCCAATGTAACAAGCAGGAGCTGTTTACAACATGTTCAAGATCCTCTTCTGTTTTGTTTACTGTTCAGGTTTTTCACAGGAACCTTTTTTGTGGCAGTCCCGGCAGCAAGTCATGCAGTTAGGAACAGCACGCTTATAAAACCGCAAGTTAAATAGTGTGGAAGGCAGAGTTTTCCAGTAGCAGTTAAAGCCATGCCCCAGCTCCAGGCTGGATCACCAGGCACCCCAACTGCCCTCTGTTCCTCTCTATGCCAAAAGCAGACGGCAGCTGGTGTAGCTCCATTGGTTTTATGGCCAACTTGTGGCATGAGCGCAGGGCCATGCTGGCAGGGCAGACTGAGGCCTCCGTCTCACTGCTGAGCAGCAGGAGAAGCCGAACTGTGTATTTAAAAGCAAAATGTTGAGCCAAGCTGCAAACACAGACACACACCAAAATAGCTACAGTAGATAGTTACCTGCCATGCTCCATGGGAAAAGGCAAGGCTATCATCCTTGCCAGCAGAGCCATGCTGCTGCAGAGCTCGATTTCATTGCATCCAGGCACTGCTGGGCTGCTTGTGCCCTCTGGCTACATCCTGTTTTCTTTGCGTTTGCCAACAGGGTGAGTAATGCCAGCGACTGACAGGGCAGCTGGCACCAAGTGTGCTACACTGGCCTTTCATCTCTAATTACCTCCTTACACTGGGCTGTCTAGCTGTTAAATTATCTGTCATGAACATGTCCGAGAATAGTCAGTCATGGTCCTTGTGCTGTCCTTGGTTCTTCCTTTGTGGGGCAAAAATTCTGCCTATAATGAGTAGATATTTATGTTTCAGGTTGTTGAATTTCTTTTTTCTTGTACTTATTTGTGTTGGTGATGGCTGGGCACACAGAGCTAGGTGCTGAGGTTGTGGGTGCTATTCCTGCAGCACTACAAAGGTGTATTCATGTTTGGGAGGGAGAAAAAGAGAAAAGTTTTACAGTGTTTCTCAAGGATATTTTGAATCTTGGCTTTTTTTAATCTCTTCTGGAAATTCATGTTGCACCTGGAAACTGCTAAAGATCCTTTTAGATTTAAAAAAAAAAAAAAAAAGTGTGATTATACAATACCATGACATGCAGATCCACAAATACTGATTGAATTGAAAGTGTAACTGCAGAATATTTGCCCTTGGCTGCACTGATCATCGAGGCAGACATGGTGCTATCCCTCTTTCTCACGTATGTAATAGCATCTAGCTGGCATACTATCTCCTGTATGTGGGCATTGCTTGTGCCCTTCAAACTCTTTGAGCTTTTCTGTGGGTGATCCTTGCTCTCTTTTCTGTACTAGGTCCATGGGAAATGCATGTGCAAGCACAACACAGCGGGGTCCCACTGTCAGCACTGCGCTCCGCTCTACAACGACCAGCCTTGGCAGGCTGCCGATGGCAAAACTGGAGCCCCCAGAGAGTGTCAGTGTAAGTAACTGGTCAGGAACAGTGTCTCCAGAGCCTCTGCCATAGGGAAATGCTCCCTCCATATGTGCCTTTCTCCCGTGTTTCCGAGAGGCAGCAGATACTGGGGTGGTGGGTGCTTGCAAAGCATCTCAGTGAGGGAAGAGCCAATGTCACGCTTCTGCCCAGCACCCATCCATGTTTGTGTGGCAGGAATGGCTCTCTTTGCACTGTTTTTGTCTCCCTGCACTAGCCTGACCATCTGTGGCTGTCCTTGTACTGAAACCTGTATTGGAAATAAAAGAGTTGAAGAAAATACTTTTTCTTAAATGTCACTTCTAGAATCTGGGAAGTAGGCATGAAAATGTCATGATACTCCATGCCTTTGAGTGAATAACAGATGCATAGGTAAAATCTCCATTCCAAAACATGGCTTGGGTTTTTGTGTCTCTTTTTTACAAATCAACATCTTTCACTGCCTTAATGAGTCTTTCTATTGCCTTTGGCTTCATCTCAGCGTGCAAGTGTAACGGGCATGCCGACACTTGTCATTTTGACATGGATGCATGGCTGGCATCAGGCAATCGCAGCGGCGGCGTCTGTGACAACTGTCAGCACAACACAGAAGGGCAGCACTGCCAGCGCTGCAAGCTGGGCTTCTACCGGGACCTCAGGAAGCCCTTCTCTGCCCCAGATGCCTGCAAACGTAAGTCAGAAACCTTTTACTAGTGAAGTGCTTCTCAAGTGGGAAAGTGTCAAATGACAGGTGAGATCTTCCTGCCCCTCCTTGGAGTGATCTTCTTGCTTCACTGAAGGACAGAGAGCTCTTTGAATTGCCTTTGTGATGCTATTTGCAAAACGCAGTGGTGATATTTGCGGGGTGAAAGTCTGCAGATGCGATTGACAAATCTATCTTGATGATCCCTGTAGCTTGAGGGCAGAGGAAGAGACATGATTAATTTACTTTCTCCTTTTGCTATTTTTGGAGAGCAAAAGCTGCATCATGTTTTCATGTTCACCTTGTTTGGTGATTGCTGCAACCTCAGAATCAGGTGCCTCAGCAAAGAGGGGTGCAGCTGACAAATAGCATTGCCCACCAGTTTGTGTTCGCAACAGCAGCAGGTGGGTGTGGAGGGAGGGACTGACAGGAACAAGTTAACTGATTCTTCAGACAGTGAGACACCGAGGCCGCCAGGCCAAAGGCAATGACTCAGCCACATGTGAAATTAAATATTTCCCCAACAAAAGCAGCAATACAAAAGCCACAGGGACCACTCTGGGGATAGTGACTTACCGTGGGGGACTCTGGATCCCCAAATCGTGCTGATCACATTACACTGATCAGCCAAATATGGGATTAAGACATGCTCTCTTCTCTGAGCCTGCAGCCGCCCATTGGCTTCACCAAATTTCACCTCACTGGCCCAAATCTGAAGGGGAACCTTCATAAGTGACAGAAAAAAATGTGACTGACACCCTGCCCATGTCATTTGAGGAGATGCTGAGCACAACTCCTTCCTCCCAAGGAGAACTACCTGCATTTAAATAAAGAGGAAATCCTTCTGCGGTGGGAGCTGTATCCCAGGCTGCAAATGTGTGCAGTTTCACCTTGTTCTTTGATGTTGAGTGGGGAACAACTGCTTTTGTCCCACTCCCTCACTGCATATCATCCTCACGAGATTCCCAGCACCCCCACCAGTCTGTCACAGAGGTCCTCCTCCTGTCCACCCTTCACCCATTGCAAGGAGGAGCAGCAACACCTGAATCCTAGTTCTCTTTATGAAAACAGAATTTACCACAGTTCTCCATTACTTGTGTAAATAATTACTTCACTGCTGTAGTATGTAAACAATTTTTTAACAGTGAATTTAATAACTTTTTCAAGTTCCTTTACCTACTTGTGTACATCAAAGTTCCAAGTCTCCTTCTCTGAAACATCAGATACTTTCCCTCCTTGATTATTTCCAGAAGTTAGGCAATGAACTTTTGTTTTGGAGTCTCATTAGTAAAAAAACAGATTTAAGTCTTGAATTTAGACCATAAGCAGAGGCTTGATGGTTTTTTCTAACGCAAGGATTCATCCTTGTTGATTAAGAAAAGAACCAATTGGATTAATTGACTCCTGGTAGATAATGTAAGACAGAAGACTGAAATTAATTCTGTATGGGACCCTCAAGCTCTGAAACATGCTTTTACTGTGGTTTTTGTACCTTTGCTAGAGTTGTAATCCCTGACGGAATTATGTGCCAGCTCCCATCAGGGAGGAACACACAGTTTTCCGAGGCCATTGAGGCCAAGTGAAGCTTTGGCACTGAGTTGAGTGTGGTGTTCTGGACACCTAAAAACACCATCCTTCACCTTGAAAATGGCCTCCTGTGTCATCTCATGCAGTCCATTGAGGAGACGTAGTTTCACGAGGGACTCATCGTAAGGTTTTCCAGGAGCCAGAATGCCCAATTCATAGTCTGTAGCTGTTTGGAGGGTCCAAGAGGAAGTCAAATGGCAACTCCTGGGTTGGCCAGCGCAGAGCCTCCCTGCCTTGCAAAGCCAGATGGAAACAAGAGGTCTTGGGACATATCGCTGCAGAACAGCCACAGTCCAAAGGGAAGGCTGCCAAAACAGTGTGTGTGTGTGTGTGTGTGTGTGTGTGTGCGCCTGTGCCTGTGTGTAAGTTAAACCATCGCTAACAAAGTCAGTCATTTGATCACATCATTAGCTATATGTTAGCCAAATTCCAGGGTTCTTGATTAAAATGTTTCTCTCAGTCTTTCTGGGCCAGAGGAAGCTGTGGAGATCAGATGATTAATGAGTATTTTTTTGACATATGCTAGTGCTTGGTTCTCTTGACTTTCTGCATTAATCTCTGAGTCACTGGCCCATGGCATTCCACTTCCACATTTAAAAAAAAAAAAAAAAAGTACCCCCATTACCCTTTAATACAATCATCCAACCTCTTTATGGATCACTAGGTATTCTTGAACTCTGGTATTTAAAAGCCAAAGATAACATACAGTTGACAAAAACTGTAAGATACTCTTGAGTACAGTAAGAAAAAGTCTACATTTATTTACCTTCTGTATAAAGCACGTCTAGTTTGTTGCACCCTTTTTTTTTTCCCTGTATTTATGAATTACAGAGCATAAAGTACTCAAGTTCCAAGAAAGACAACTTTTCCTAGCACAAACTGGGTTCCACAAATGTAGGGATTATCTGAGTGCTTTCTTTTCAGAGACCCTATTAGTACAAACTCACACATGATTTCTCTCTGGGCTTTTCAAACCCTCACAGATGTACTCCTCCCTAAGACCCCTTCACCTCTTCATTTCTGGTCTCCTGCTTCCAGGACTTCTCCCTGCACCCAGGGACCCAGCATCCTGGGGGATATGGCAGCTGCAGGGCCGTAGAAAATGACTAATGACTGTTAAATTAAATTATATAAGATCAATTACAGCCTATGCCTGGAACATTTCCAAGGACCATGCCATGGTCTGCAATAACAAGAGGCATGCATGGAGCCCTGTTATTCTTTCTGGGGAGGCCATGGCATTGCTTTGGCTCAAGGTACTGTTATTGTTCAACCATTGAAAATTTAAAAATGCCTAGGTCAAAGTAAATAAAGGAGTTGTTAAGCCATAATCTTTAAGGATACTTTAAAGATTCTTGTAGGCAAAGAGTGTATATAATATTTGCTCTGGAGAAGGTGTGTACCTGATAAAATGAGACATTCTGACGTTTAAAGCACCAATCTGATGACTCTTTCCCCCTGCCATACCTATCAGTCCTTTTCTTTACATCCTCATGAGTTTTTAAGCCTCAGCTACAGTAGAATTGCAGACAATAAAATCAAGTTTTATAATTAACGAGTTTATTTTTGCTTTTCAGATGTAGATTTTTCAGGGTAAATATTTGTCATTTCAAAAGGTAGCTGGCAGCTGAAGAAACCACAACAGTATCACCAATCCAGGGTGGAGAAATCCAGCTTTGCTAGCATCTTACTGTTTTTCCATCCTGGTCAGCACATGCCATGCTAGGACAGGCAGCTGTTAATTCATATGTGCATGGAAGTCACATGCAAAATACTACTATATATACAGGGTGGTAAATCAGCATTTTTAGCAATTCTGCTTACAAATCAAGAAGTAAGCAAAAGATCAAGCTTGTGGAAGGTTTCTTTTGGTCCAAGGCTGGTGCCTGGCCAACCCTTCTCTTGCAAGAGCTCACTTGGCTGTGGAAATCCCCAGCCTCCCTGGTGAGGTGGCCACAGCACGAGACAGGTACTGTCGGAAGCCTTGCACTGAGAGTCTTGCACTCTGCACCTGTGTATCCACAATGAAATGCCATTCAACACTGTTTGTAGCTGCTTTATCTGCTGCTCAGCTGCTCCTCTCACCTTCCTGGACATGGGTCTCCTACCATCTGTGTTCCAGTGAGGTGCAGATTGTGTGGAAGGAGAAAAATGGGGCCTAAAACCAACACAGCACAGCTGCCCAAGAGGAAGCACTAGCTCCAGCTTCCAAACATAATATAATCAGTCCTGCAGTCTTCTTCTTCCTCTTCTTGCTGTAGTATGGAAGCATTCCATCCTGTTTTCATGGATTTCTTTCAAATGGGATACAACGTGTTCTGATTTGAGCTTTAGTGTCTCATTTCTGTGCTGAGTGTGTAGTGATGGGCTTCACTTTATGTCTGCATTTCCCAGCATGTTCCCACTGCAGCCCATCACAAACGTTTACCGTGTTGAAAATTTGCCACCCCACCATTCAGATTATTGCCATTTAGTGTCATCTTGGGCCTCCACCCAAGATGCAAGAGCAAAAAGCTTCAATCTGCTGGCCACCATTGGAAAGCTGATTGGAGCCTTGGTAGCTCATAGAGGAGCAGCCAGGAAGGATGGAGTCCAAGGAGTGGGTTTGCAGACCTGTTAGAAGTTACCAACCTTTACAACCCATCTTTTTGTGGCTTTTATTAAAAGTATAGCCAACTACATTCTCAAGTTACCTTTTTACTTGCCTGTGAGCTTACTACTCTATTTTTCACAACAGCCTTTGTAAATGTAATATTCTCCCTCCACCATGGTGCTGCTACTGATCTTAAATTTTCTATTACGAAAAAACATGTGTGAAAGAATTTTCTAAAACATAAAAAGCTCCAATCCTAATAGGGTTGTCTGTAAAACTCAGCTGAAACCCAAACGAAACAGGACCAAGTTTCTCACTGAGCTGTGGGTTTATCTCCCTGACTACGGGAGAATAGAAGAGCCTTGAGTGCTTGATATTTCCCCTGAAGGGGCTGAGGAATGCCAGAAATACCCACCACATCTAGTAGGACAAGAGAGCATTTGGCTATATGTATCAGGTGTAAAACACTTCACAGACTTCAGGAGAAAGGTATGCAAGTCTCAGTGAGTGCTGTTGAAAACTATGCTATTAAAGGTACCGGAGTTCACTGCCTGCGGCTAGTTATGCAGTTTGTGAAGAGGCTTTCTAATCTTTTAATTTTATATAATTATATTTGTTTGGGAATGGAAAGGGTGGGGAAAATTTGGGGATTACTTTGGCAAAGATGTTGGAATTGTAGTCACCTCTAAGTTAACTGCCAATATTAATCTATCCTTTAATATTTTGAAACGATACTCCAGGTATGTCAGATTCCTGAAACCACAAAAATGTTGTCAGAACAAAATTAAATATATGTGTGCAGCAATAAGCATTTTAAGAGAAAGAAAGGCTGTGTTGCCTGCAGTGGCTTTTCTGCTTTATTGCCTTTGCAGTTGCAAAAATAAAGATTGATATTATGATTTAGTGAAGATTTTCCCTCCAGAGGAAATTTTCTCAGGAAATCTAGTTTTTATGTAAATGAAGTTTTGGGCAACATTCTTTCAGCAGGGAATTTTTTTGCCATAATGCACAAGATTGACCATACCCTCTCCTGGTCAGAGAACCAAACCCTGAGGTAAGGAGAGCACAAGTCACCACATTGCCTGCTGGCCTGGCCAGATGGTCAGAGGTTTGACTTATGCTTTTGATAACCCTATTTCTGATCTTTGAAAATATTAATATCTTTGGGGGAAAGTAGTCTTGCAAAAGACATAAATTGCATTTATGCAAAAGAAGAATCCAAAGCAGCAGGCAAGGAAAACTTTACACCACCTGTTTTAGGGCATCCTAAACCCTCTGTGTCCCAATACACTTCTAGTGTATTGTTCTGCTGCAAGGGGAGAGGAAAGAGAGCAACTGGCATTTCTGACATGCACTCTGAAAACCTGTGTTCTGGAGTATATGCAAAAGCATATCCCTGAACTTTTAGTGTCCTCATTCTTTTTTTCTGATGTTTTTAAATGATGGCTTTAAAAATCAGACAGAGACAGAAGGGTACTTTATGCTCAGCCTCCACTTTAATTAAAATGACTGTTCTGAGGGGTTTTTTTAACCTCCTGGATTCAAGACAGTTGTTATTACTTGAAAAAGCAATTACGCTCTGATTCATTTTTGCAGTGAAGCACCCGCAGCTGCTTAAATTCCACAGTGAGCCAGGCACATCCACGGGTACTTGGCTGGACTAGAGTCCAGATGCTGTAAGGAAAGTAATAAAGGCCTGTTTGGCAAAACATAACACGACACCGGGGTAGGTTGATTAATTAAAATAGATCACAGAAGTTAAAATAATACAGATTCCAAAGGGAGATTCTGTGCAAGTTTGTATGGGTGAGGGGGGAAGAAAGCACAGAAAACCCACCAGCATCCTTAGGCAGAGCAGTGGTTTGTCAGGCATCTCCTGTACCTTTTCCTGGAGAGCTTGTGCACTCACAGATGCTCTGCCTCTCACGGTGTCCCCTGCAGCTTGCTCATGTCACCCCCTGGGATCAGCTGTGCTCCCCCTGGGCCCCCGCACCTTCTGCGACCCCAGCACTGGCGACTGCCCCTGCAAGCCTGGCGTGGCGGGACCCCGCTGTGACCACTGCCTGCCCGGCTACTGGGGCTTTGGAGCCTACGGCTGCCGCCCCTGCGACTGCGCCCGCAGCTGCGACCCCCACACCGGCGACTGCCACAACAGCAGGTGAGTTGGAGGGCTTGCCCACCCTCTCCCGGCCTCACCATACCACCGTGATCTTCATTCCAAGGAAGGCACTATTTAGGCGTGGCACACAGGCTGAAAAATATCCATTATGTAAAACATTTTGGGCTTGGTATGGTCAAGAACTGGGGATAGACTGTGAGCTGAGGCTGTGATTAACCTGGGTGCCTGGCACACCATGGCAGGGCACCAGCCATGTTGAATTTTTTGCTCTCAGTGGTGGTGTTCGTGTATCGGGTGTTTTGCATAACCTTCACAGTTGTTTTCTCTCCACAAGCAAAATGTAGGCCTCAAGGACATATGAGTTAGAGGAGACAAAAGGCTTAATATTGTTGCTGTTGTAACTCAGCTTAAGTTGACTGGGTTGAACTTGGAGTCAAGCTCTGACTTTTGGAAGACAGCAGATTTTAATAATACCCCACACTCCAAATCTTATATGTTGGTTCTTTTTACCACATTGGGGATATTTATGGTATATAAATCCCTGTAACATATTTTAAACCCAAAATGAATTCGTAACCCACTCTGACAACACTCAACCTGTTCACTTTCCAAAACTGCCTCTTGTGTTTAACATCATCAAGACATGCCTTCACACTGTCCATAGTTGGTAGTGGCCCTGCTTTCTGCAGGCTCCAGAAGGAAGGCTGACCATCTCCCTTTCCCCTCAACAGCTCAGACGTGACCTGGCACAATGAACCACCTCCTTTCCAGCCAGTGCTCAACGAGAGTGAGCCCACCTGGGGCTGGGAGGATGAGCAGGGCTTCTCAGCGCTCCGACACTCCGGTAGGATCATAGGTTTGCATGTGTTTCACCTGCCCAGTTCCTCCCATCAGTCCCCTGCACTGGCATGTAGCTAGCACCCTGGCAGTTGCAGGAGGGGGTGGACATCCACCCACTGACATGTGGAAGAATGTCCTTGTGACCAACTCCTTCCCCTCCAAGAGCCAGAGGAGCCTTACGGCTCATCCCATCTGCACAAGGACATGCAAACCCATGAGGCAGATGCTCCGTGCTGAATGCCTGCACTTAGCATTTAGCTGTTGGTAAGGCAAGAATTTGCAGTCCTGGCTTTTATTTTCAAGGCTGAATACCCTCTTTTTTTCACTTGACCATCACGTTTTAAAGGTATCTTTATATTCACTGGAACTATTACATGTTGGACAAACCAGCAATTTTATTTAAAGAGTGGGGTTTACCACTTTGCTGGCAGGTAGTTAGGAAATCTCTAAATTGGAATTTATTTCCATGATACCCACAACAATTTTGGCACCAGTTGCAGCTTATGATGCAATTTGAGATGGTCTAGCATTTCAGCTTCAGCTGGAGAGGTTATTTACTTCTTGTGTCCCTAACCTGCAGGACGTGTGTGCTATATGAGGTTGGTGCAAGGCAGGTTGTCCCCACGGCGCAGCGTCGAGCTGCCCTGCCTTGCAATCACTGCATGCAAGCAGGCAAGAGTCATTTCCTCCATTTTTAGAGAGTGGCATGATAAAATCTCGAAGATACAATAATTGAGTTAATTGAGGGGAAAGCTCCATCATTTGTCTGGGCGACTTCATTTTAAACGTAAATAAGTATATCATGTTATTCTTTGTTCTGAGATCACGGAAGTCATTAATCTGCCTTAACCTCTGCAACATTTCCTTTTAAAATTTTGTCTGGTACATTATGGTGTGGAAAATACCGCGTGTTATTTGCATCCCCAGGCAAAATAATAAGGCCTTTGTTTCCCTTCTCTTCTAATTGTAAACAAGGAATAATTGTCCCTGGGCTAAGGCTGTATATTTACTCGGGATCTGAAAATAGTTGCAAACTGCTTTTTTTTGCATGGGGCTTGTGGGCCACTTGAAAAACCTCTGGCAGGTCCTGGGCCCTGCTTGCGAATGCTCCTGTCTTTGAAGTACAATCCACAGCCATTTGCTTCCTTCTCTTTCCTCAGGTAAATGCGAATGTAAAGAGCAAGTTTTAGGGAATCCCAAGGTCTTCTGTGGGATGAAGTACACCTATGGTGAGTTGCGGGTGAAGGGGCTCTAAAGGGAGGTGCTGCAAGGCAGTGCAAGAGTGCATGCAAAGCGTGGGAGGTGCCACTGCATGAACTGCTACATCCTGGCAAACCCAAGGGCTTCTTAGTCTGAGGGCAGATCTTTGGCCTTTCCAAAATGTATAGACATCATGGTGCCAAGTCAAGATGGGTGAAACATCTTGCTCTGTTTCTCTTGCTACCAAAATACCCTTGTACCAAAATCATGTGAGCATAAGAGCTAGAATTGTCCCTGGGAGGTTGTCTAGGTCCAAGACAGACTATAAAGCACTGTTACCAAAAACAGGTCACTGAAACACTGTCTGTAGACCAGGTGCCCCCATCGTAGTCTAGAAATCACCATACCTGAATGATACCAAATGTAAGGAGGGATGGTTATCACCACACAAGGCACTACTTGGAGAAAACAATTCACGCAGCCACTGGGAACTTCCCTCTGTCAAAAAAGTTCAGCTGTTGCAACGGGGTAATCTATATTCCCTGTGTGTCTCTGGGATTTAAATGAATGAGAGGAGGAACTTTGTTTCCCAAGACCTCTCTGGTGTGTGCCAGTAAACTGCCTCCTTCATACCATAGCAGAGCAAGGAATGCTCTGTGCAACCCTCCCTTCCTTCAGTATTGTAGGGATCTCTTGCACCTGTTTTATCTCATACTGGAGTTGAAAAGGAATAGAGAGATAACCCATACCTCTGCAGGCTGCAGAGCAACCAACAAAGGGGAGTTCAAGGGGCTGCCAGTTGTTGAAATATTGCCCTGGCTTAGTGATATTAGGAGAAAACCTGATTCTGCTTTACTTTGCTTCCTGGACATAATGATGACTGTGTTTGGTCTTGCAAAAGATACAAAATTAAAAAAAAAAAAAAAAAGGCACAAAACCTCCAAGTTCAAAAATTGTACCTAAAGTGCACTCAGGATTCCTTCCCTTTCATCACTCAACATGCAAAGGTGTCTGGAGAGACAGATGATATACAGAGCGAATCATGAGCTCCAGGAGGCCATTCTGTGAGAGGCTGCCCTGAGCTTCCTTAGGTATGGTGCTGAATAAAGCACCACCGTATGGGGATATCTTCCAGTGTCAGCATCAGCATGGTCAGGTGGAGGAACTGAGCACCTCCACCACATGGACTCAGCAGTGGAATGCCAGTGGGAGTGTGCCTGTGGGTATCTGTGAGCTCAGGGTACTCCATGATTTGCTCCAGTCTCCACCAACATCTCATTCTCCTCCACTGTATTTGGATTTGTCAGTTCTGCAAAGTGGGAAGACTAGCACCAGGGTGGGATGAGCACAGCTCCTCACACTCCTGCCTGCTGCCTTGGCTGCCCAGGCCAAGGCCAACAAAGTCCCCATCCCTAAATCCAGTTGATTTCCAAAAGTGCTAAGGAACCCAAAGTTTTTTCTGAGCTCAGGGAGGAAATTGGACCCTCACAAGCTTTGAAAATCAGGTCATTGTACCTCCTCTGTGGCCCATGTGGCAGGTCCAGGAGCCACGGCCAAACCAATGGTCAGCATTTCTGGCCTTGGGCAGGAGGATGTATGTGTTGTGCTGGAAACTTAACTGATCCCAGGCTCCCCAGCAAGGAACATTGGGTAACTCCACTGTAATGAAGCAATTATCCTCACTGCTTCACCCAGACACCTGCATTAGACCAGGAAAAAAGAAAAAAAAAAAAAAAAAGAGGGAGCACTGTAAACAGTTTGTATATGCCTGTTTGGAATTCCTGATTTTCCAGTGATCAAGGCGAAGATCTTGTCAGCTCATGACAAAGGCTCCCATGCAGAAGTCAATGTGAAGATTAAGAAAGTCTTGAAATCTACAAAGTTGAAGATTCTCCGGGGCAAGAGGACACTCTACCCTGAATCCTGGACTAACAGAGGCTGCACTTGTCCCATCCTCAATCCCGGTAGGTTTTACTCCCTGAGCAGTACATCCACACCACATTTACACAGATTTCATTCCCACGCCTCTATCCCCTCATGCCAGTGAGCTGAGATTGCAGGCCAGTGCTGCTTAGAAATGCTGTTCCATCACTTAGATTCCAACAGCAGTCTTCATCAACTGGAATTCAAAAAGAAAAACTTGTAGCATAGTAACAGTCTTTCAGTTTTACCAGTCTCAGTCTGTTCCCAGATGAGGGGAGGTGCACATCATACCTCAATTGTATGACATATCTTCCAGAGCTAAAGCTAATTTGAATCCATAAAAACACATTTAAATCTAATTTGAGTGATGATATTGTACTGCAGTTCTAATCTAAAGTCAAGGGAAGATGTCTCTTTGAAAGTAAACTGATTTACATCTACAAAATTTGGAAGATATTTTTTTATGCAGTGAGATGAGAGCTCCTCAACTTCTTCTCATCTTCTTTCACTGAAGTGAATATACCCACTGGGGGCTAAATAGTGTGTACAGTCTCCAGTATGGACAAGGACATGCAGATTCATGTTTTTCTTCCATAGAACAAAACTAAGCTACAGCTGACGCACCTTTCTTTACAACTCCAAGATAAATCAACAGTTACCAACTAATTCAGACAAAGGATTCTCTTTCCATGAGGTGCACGCACCACTTGGAAGTCAGCAATCACAGCACTGACTTTGGTACTGAGACATCCCTTACATGTGCAGCACTAGGAACTTCTCTTTGGGTGAAAGGGCTGTCTGTGAAGCTGGATCATGCAGAAGAGTTACTCACTGATGAGGTGTTTGCAGTCTTCTTTCATCTCCACTGGAGTGACTGTCTAGCTTTGGAGGCATGCTGCCGTGATAGCACAGCTGTAACTAGGAAGTCTCGTCAGGTGCAAAGGTTGAATGAGTCAGCAGCACTAGGCAGGGTTCTGCTATTTAAGTGCAGTAAGACTTTGAATGTTCCTAGAACACCATAAATCCATAATCAAATAGCTATAGCTATTTTATTTTTCTACATGCAATGGAAACGTAAGCAAGACAGCCCAGATGCAGCTGCATTAATATGAACCTGGAGAAATGCTGTGGAAGCTGTCTGAAACCGAGCCTGCAGGGCAGCCCCACACCTTACACTCAGCTTTGTCACTCCACTAGCTTTAGAGGAGCTTCACTGATTTTCCCCGACAGATGAAAAGATGGCAGCAATCACAGAATCAATTAAGATCTCTTAGACAGCAGCAGAAGGGTGGATATGCAACTTTCTTTAGGGATAATTCAGGTGTGTGACACATCAGGTGTTACTCCCTTGTTACTCCCTTGTTACTCCCTTGACAGCTCTCATAATTTACACTGCAAAGCTTGGTATTGTATGGAAATGCAGCTGCTGGTCCCGTGAGTATAAATTAATCTCAGCCTTCATGTTGAAAAGAAGCCATGACATTCAGTGGTAATAGGAAACTTGAAAACATACAGTGAGTGCATTTTTAAGATTCAATAATTTCAAAGATGGGGGGGAAGATCCCAGGTATTTTTAAAAAACTCATTATTTTCTTTAGCTACCACAATAATTTCTGAGTTGTTGGCAATACAACATTAGCAGATTTAACCCTCTATCAGAGAAAGAGCTTATGACCTCCGGATGAATAAACCAACAATAGCTGGATGAAAAGTCAAGCTGATATAAAACAATTCTCTGACATATAACTATAATGGAAATCACATCTCCCAGAAACATATAGGAGACCAAAGATAAACATAAAAGTAAGACAGACGTGGGTTTATATCTCTGTGGGCTGTTTTCAGATGATAAACATGCTTAAGTTCCTTCAAGGTGAGTCCCTTTACCACCCTTGCACACCTTCCCCTCTGCACACACCCACAGAAGCAGGTTGGACTTCTGTGGGGACACGGAGCTGAAAGGTTTAAAGGTCTCAGCTGTCACAAGGGAAAAGGAGACGTTCCCCTCCCTGGCTCTGCCAAGAGCAGACACAGATAGGCAGAGAGCTGCCTGCCACTTGGCTCAATTTTACTCTTCTGTAGCACCAGGTTGCAAATCTAGAAAGCTCTACAACGATCAGCAACCGTGGCAATATTTGCTTGCTCTCTGAGTGTGAATACCACATTTCTCTCTCTCAAGGGAGGTAAATGTAGGAGCCCTTGAAAAGTGATGTTTTATAACAGCAAGATGGCCAAACTAATGTCTTGCAAAGGGTGATGCTGCCATACACATATCCTGTGTTTACTTGGCAGAAGAGAGGATGTGTGTGCCCCAAAACTCAGATGAAGTAGATAACAAATTGTATTGAATTAAAGGAAAACATCCTTGGCTTTTAACTAGGAGGCACTCACCCTTCATTCTGAACCGCAAAAAGAAAACTCGAAAAAAACACCAGCAGACTCCCTGCCAGGATGGAGCAGGATGAACTAAGAGCACATGGGGAGATCCATCTCCCCAGGCTGGTTCATACTGCCATGTTGTGCTCCCTGGACTCGGGTAAGAAGGAGTGAGAACAGAAGGAAGCTAATGCTGGCTGCACCCTAAGTGTGCTGCGGCAGAATGCTGACCCTGGCAGGGAGCTTCTCCTACCATGGAAAGGATTGTCCTCCTTGTTATCCCCATTTATTCCCCATTTGTGTCTTGTTAGGCTGTTTGGATACGTAGCAGTGTTTATTTAGCTAATTTAAGTCAAAGTCTTTGCTCTGTCCCTCTGCTTAGCAGTTATTACCTGATTCCAAGTGCTCTTTGAGTCATGCCCTCAAAGTCAAGTGCAGACCTGGATGCACAGGGTAAGCAGCAAGGCGCTGTTGGGATGCACTCCAGCCCTTTCTGGCTGCTTCTGGGCACCACATAAGGCTTCGTCAGACCCTTCTGTCATATCTCTAAAACATCTGGCAGAAGCAGAAATTAGCAGCTCTTTTCAGTGTGACTGCCACCCCTTCAGGCTCTTCAAGGATGCTTGTGCCAGCAAATCTAGTGTTGCCTCTCATTGGGATCTGGTGTGCCTTTGCCTCCAAGGGACCACTGGCTACCTTGAGCAAGGCATCAGGCACTGGGCCATTCTGCACTCCTCCATTGCTGGAATTTACTGAACTTGCCAATTTCCAGGCCCAGGTGTATTCAGGGAGATGTGAGGCTGCCAAATGAAGGTAATAGCCGTTCCCAAAAAAGGTATAATAATTTGTAGTGCAGCCCCAGAGTTCAGTTTCCATTAGAAGCTAACAAAGTCACACTTTGGATAGTGCCTCTCACTGACGGATAACCACAGGGGTCATTTTTCCATAGTTACTGATAGAGCAGTAGATATACAGATATACATGAGAAACAATATGTATATACATTTCTTTGTATAAGTGCTTTTTTACATGAGACTAGATATCCAGGCTGACTTTGCAGTTCAATAGGCCTCTTAAGCATAGTACTGTGCAGTCCTTGACAGATTTGCTGCTTTGCAGGCTTGGAGTATCTCGTGGCAGGACACGAGGACGTCCGAACGGGCAGACTCATCGTCAACATGAAAAGTTTTGTCCATCAGTGGAAGTCGGCTCTCGGAAGAAAGGTCTTGGAGATTTTGAAAAGAGACTGCAACTAGACGTGTGCAACAGTCTAGGGAGTTTCTTTATGCACAAAATGCAACACCCTTCACAGAGAGAAGACCTCTAGGATGAAAACTGGAATGTAAGAAAATAGTGCCAAAATGTGTAGTGAGGCATTCAGAGTTGTAGGCGCTGTCTAATTTAACCCCTTCTAGCCAATGTTCATTCACTTGCCTGTAGCTTCCTTGTTAGGGGCTTAGCTGAGCCCACCTCATCATGTTGTTGAGAGAAATGGAAGGGCAGATGCTTGTCTTGCTCCAGTGCAATGTTGGAGTAACTCCTGTGAAGCCACTGATCACCCAAGACTAAATTGCCACCCTGGAAGAGCTACAGATAAGAAGCAAAACACCACTGCCAGTGCCCACTAGTGCGGATCTTGAGTGACTTCCAGAGGCTCACAGAGAATGCTGTGGGGAAGGCGATGGCCACAGCGGTGGACAGGCACTGGCAGCAGCGTGGCAATGATGACCGCGCTTCAGAAACACCCCCTTACAGGTTAGGACATGGCACCCATCAAAGAGAATTGGATGCCACTTGCTTTTAACCTCTTTGCCCTGCTGAAGGTTTCAGGGGCTAGATTTTCTGCTGATGCTGTTGAGGACAGAGCTGCTGCAGTGGATTGAATCCTTCTGCTTTGGCACAAGTGTGACACAGGGCAGAGGCCAGCTCTCTGCCCACTGCCTGGCTACAGAGAAGAGCCAGCTCCAGAGGGTGCAGCATCTCGGAGCTTTTGTCCTTGAAGTGTTAAAAAATGAACCTAGCCCTAGTGTAAATATTTCGTTGTATAAAGCACTTTACTACCTGCCACTCCACAGTGCGGGAAGTCTAATTGTGTTGGGGAAAGAAGAGTCTGAAGGTAGCATGTGAAAAAGCCCCTGAAACAGAAGCACTCCTGAAGAATCCCCCCTCAGTTGGATAGCGGTATAAAGGGAACGGCCAGCCTGGCAATGGCCACTCAGAATATCTGAGGATGCAAGATGAAAGATAAGGTATTTGCACTGAAGTCCCAGCTTCAGACCAGCACTTGGACTCCATGGGCAGGACTCCACCAAGACTTTGTAAACAGTGTGAGAAGAAGAGACTTTAAGATAAAAATGCAATAGCCAGAGGAGTAAAACTCTGGTTGCAGGAAAAGGAGTGGATGCGGAGAACAGAAAGGACTTGCATTCACATATCACAACTCAGCGATTCATGGTGGGCCTGGAGTTTATTTTATTTTTATGTTAGTATTTAAAACTGAACATTTTATTTGTTTTCTTCTGTGATATTGTTTGCAATATATATGGCCATTATACTTCCTCATTAACATCAGTATGAAATATAGCACAGATTACTGCAGTTTTCAGCACTAAAATATATCCTTTGTGTAAAGCATCTTTAAACCACATTGCAAAATGTATTTTGTTCATGAATGTGAGGGGAAAGAAAAGGAAGAGACCTAGAACAACAGAAAAGTCACAAGTGTGCCAATCCACTTTACGTATGTATTTTTCTTTCAAGGTCCTGTGGACTCACAAAAAAAATTATACTATTTTGGTAATTTGTTTTTATATCTCATGTATGTAATAAATGTAAAATGATTTAAGTATCTTCTCCTGTTACTGCTTATGCCACTGGCAGCAGGGTCTTCATGCTTGCACTGAAGAGCACAACAGAGATAGCACTGGATAAGGAGAAGCTGCCATGGGGGATATTTTCCTCTCTGGAGATGGGTAATAATCAGCATGGGGTAAAAAGCCAAGTAGCATGAATGGCTCGCAAAAATCCTATTTCACCTCTTATTTTGGGAGGTTTATAAGCTCTTCTCATAAGAAGGAGCACTGTACCTAAATATTTTCAAAACTGGCCAGATCCTTGCCTCACACAGGCTTGATGGCTGAGCTGCAGAGCAGATACTTATAAAAAGCAAGTCGGGGATGGCAGAAATAAAACTTGCTCCCTGTATTTGAAGCATTTGAAACTATAAAGGGAAAACAAAAGGCTGTGGGAAACAAGTGCTATGGCAAAAGGTCTATAAAAACATTTCAAAGTGAAGTCAAGCATCAGAAATTAGTGGCCAGGGGGTCAAGACGTAATCTGCAGTATGGGCAGCACCCCCCCAGGTGGGTGGTTAATCAGTGACTGCCAGGGCACCCCACTGTGGCAGCACCCATCTCCCTGGCGGAAGAGAGGGCAAGGAAAGGCTCCTCCTATGGCGACCCTTGGAGACTAAGAGCATCCAATATCTCTCTTGATTTAAAACTGGGGGTTTACCTGCTTGACATATTTTTAGCTTCATTTTATTGCCATTAAAAATGCATTTGCAATGTCTAGTTGATTAATGTGACTTTGTGAAAGCTGGAGGGTGTGAGCCCATAGGTCCAGCCAGCTTGAGCACTGTAGGAAACCAGGATGGCTCCAGGAGCAGATGCTGCTCATGGCACCCTGTCTGACTCCTGTCCTAGACTTGGAGCTGAGCACTGATGGTTTTAGGGAGGAAAGGGGTTAGCTTCCATAGGCAAATCTGCCCATGAGAGATTTCTGGAAGGGAATTTTGGCTGGAAGGGGAGGTGTCCCATTACCAAGAGCAGAGAAGCTGCGTATCATAGAATCAATTAGGTTGGAAAGACCTCTGAGGTCATTGAGTCCAAGCTTTGACCAATCACCACCTTACCAACTAGACCATGGCAGTAAGTGCCACATTCAATCATTTGTTGAACACCTCCAGGAATGGTGACTCTATCACCTTCTTGGGCATTCCATTCCTATATTTAACAATGCTTTATGTGAATAAATTCCTCTGATAGCCAACCTGAACCTCCCATGGCACAACTTGAGACCATTTCCTCTTGTCCTGTCGCTAGTTGCTTGGGAGAGTCTGAGTCCCACCTCTCTACAGCCTCCTTTTGGGTAGTTGTAGAGAGCGATAAGGTCTCCCCTGAGGATCCTTTTCTCCAGGTTAAACAACCTCAGCTCCCTCAGTTGCTCTTCATAGAACTTACCTTCCAGACCTTTCATATCCCTCTATCCATATGAGATCACCTCACAGTGATGGTCAGCCAAGTCCCTCTCAGCAAGAAAATCTTGTTTAGACAGGAAATCTTTGCAACTCAGTGAGTTAATGGAAGCAGCCTGTCTGGTTTATCTGTTAAATCCCATCTGTTATGTGTATAAGAAGAGGATGTCTGTGTCTGCCCACTTGAAAAGCAGATGTATTGCTTGCTGACTCCAGGAGTAGCAATGCCTTGACCAGTCCTTTTGCAGGACAAAAATCAGTGGCGGGAAAATCAACCCAGTGGCAGCAGCACATACAGAAGGATCTTCTTTTCCAGAATTGCCCCTCTGGCCTTACAGGCAAGAATTGCTGATGCAGGCAAAGCTGGCAGCTTCCCAGAGGCCAGACTGTCCTCTGGATTGTGCTGTTTCTGTCAAAAGGGGAGCAGAGGTGGGCTCCGGGTTTTAAGGGACCAAAGACAGGAGTTGCCACAGTTCTTCCTAGAGCATCCTCATGCTGTCCTTATGCCTCACCTGTACCTAAGAGCTAGTACCTCCCTGATGCTGAAGGAAGCATAGTGGAGTCTTCAACAATTGCTGTTTTTTTTCAGTGCTGGAGGTTAGATGTAAGCAGTGGCCAGGGGTCAGGGCTGCCTGAGCCCCTGTGCTCCTGATTGTCTGTCAGAATTGCAGGAACGACTCTTGGTGACGTGCTTGGGTTGGCAGAGGTAAAGCAGATGTGTTAGAACTAGCTGACACCACAACACAGACCCTAACTATATGCAGCAGTACAGCCCCTCCAGTGTAGCAACATGTGCTCTGAACCTGTATTCCCCCAAGGCACTCACAGGACACGTCTTTCACTCGTTCTGGTGGACAGGAGCATTCCGCTCTCTGGCACATGAGCTCAAAGCAGATGCTTTGGCACAGAGAAGGGAACACCTGGTCCCAACTAGCTTTCAGTCCCTCCTTTCACTCTCCGAGGCAGATCCTGTGCCATAAGTATTGTCAGGACCAAATGCATACTCCTACACTGTGGGAGCGAAGTCTCCAGTATCGGGTTGGAGACCCAACTGTCCTCTGCCACCATTGCTATCAGTGAGAAGAAGCAGGATAAGCCCACCCATACCTGTCTATTAGTTTTTACTAACCTGAAGCCAGGTGCTTGGAGGAGACTGTACTCAGAGATGTCCCACATCTTCCCTCAGAGAGTAAACATCTGCAAACAGGGTGAGTGCTCCCCAGCTGTGCAGGGCCTGCGTGATGGGTACCTCTGTTGAGCCCATTCATCAAGCAGCTGGAGGTGACCAGAGTCTAACAAAAAACACAGGCGTTTAAGTGAAACATCTGCTTTTATTCTGTTAAAGACCATTTTTCTTTTTGGACCACCTCAACGGACACTAACCGCGCCTACAGGCTCTGAGTGCAAGGAGGGACAGTGGAGAATCCACCTGCAGCCCCAGCCACATCTGCCCCTGCAGCAACAGGTGGCCACAGAGCCCCAGCAGCATATCCCCATCTCGCAGGAGGTGCTATTGATGAGGCCTCCTCCATCCCATGCCATGGTGAGAGTGCAGAGAGGACCAAGGACTTGGGTCTGTGCCACCTGTATGTGCATGGGGCCTGTCCAGTCAACCGTCGCTCGCCCCAGAGGAATGCAATCTTCCAGTTCCAGTGGAAAATTACAGGCATGTTTAATATCGTTGCTCCGTCAGGCTAAATCTACTGGGATATGACCATGTTGCTGAAAATGACTGAACATCTGGGACTACAGGCCTGCCTAAATATAAAGCCAAGCTGGTATGGGTAAACATAACAACTCGGGAACAAATAGCTGCAGTGTATTTTTTTTTTATCTTTATTTTTAGTTATTGTATTTACTTCAGTATCAACACTGGATAGAATAAACATCTCAACAATGTCCAGTGGCTGCTGCCCCAGTATCCAGAGGAGCTATCTTTCCGATAAGGCAGGAGGAGATAGGCTGCCTGTGGGCCTTCTGGGCTGATGTGTTGATTTTTCAGTGACGGTGTTTCCAAAGCATGGCCTTGCTTGCATGGGGTCACAGCTTCTTGCTGCTCTTTTCCCACAGTTCAGCACAGAAACTTCATGAATGCCCTTTATTGCTTCAAGGGAAGGCAATGAGCCCTCAGGAAGTGCTCAGTCCTGCAGTCTGGGAGATATACTATATATGGGAAACTTGTTGGCATATTGAAAATGTTGGCATGGCCAAGAGGCCAGTGTGCTGCAGCAGGCATTGGGACAACCATTCTCTGTGTCCAGTCCATCTCCTCACTTCTCCATCACTCTGATGTGTCCTCTGGAACAAAAATAATGCTGGGTTACTTGCATATTTATTTATGTGCTCATGGGTGTGATGTGTTCACGGGAGTGATGTGCTCATGAGAACACTTAAAGCCCAACTGATGCTTGTATCACACAAAAATTTCATCACACCTGACCCTTGTTCCCTGCAATGCAATATGTAGTTCAAGGCATCTCCAAGCTCTGCCTGGCCATGTTCTCAGCTGCAGAAGATGTGTAAAAGAAATTTACCAGGCTGCTGAGAGGTCTTGCAGGAAGTGTGGGTGTGGGTGCAAGTGTGTGTATGTGCATCCCCGTAGGACTGCTCACTGCTTCATTTCCCCGATGGTGTTTGCTCCTGTCTCTGAGCTCTCCCTGACCAGGCAGTTTGCTCATACTGACAACACTTCTTTATTTGACCTCTTCTCTCAGACTTATTCATAGAAATTAAATACGTTTTTTGTGCACAGGACACAGATTTTAAGCCATCTGGAAATCGGGCTTGGCAAAAGGCCTGCAGGTCTGTATGAAAATTTCTGAGAAGAAATAAAGTTTCTTCCTAAACCAAACAGTGACATTTTCTTGAACTGACTTGCTGTGGACATAGATATGCACCCCTTTCAGCAGATGAAAAATGCAGCCCAGCTCCAGACTTGGGACACACACTGAATACAGAAACATGGGAAAAACAGATCAAACCCAAACAACCATCCATTAGGCTAGTGTTAACCCGGAGGAAAGAGCAATTCTCATTGTATTTCCCATGGCTGATTCAGACATATGATCTTTACCTGGAGCAGTAATAGATATTTCTACCATTATAACCTTAAGATACATACCTGTAAAAAATATGGTTGTTGTTCTCCACCTCTGCTCCTTGTCAGAGCTTACCTTCCTTTGCATCAGATGCAACTCACTTCAGACCTCAAGCATTTGTGAAGCCTCCACGTGGTCAAATCTGCTACATAACTTCTGCTTGGGCTTTATCTGAGTAACACCTGTAGGAGATAAGAAAACATTATTTCAGGCACACAAAGAAGCACTGGAGATTTGCCTTACGTAAAGTTACCACCGGTAACAGGTGGCAGTGACGACAGGATCCCCTGATCCCCTCAGGGTCGTAGTAGAGAGGGAACCATTGCAGCCTGAGCCTAGTCATGGCAACACACACAACCTGCAGTTGCTTAAGGGGGTGGAAAATGCTAACATGGAGCTATGTGTGCAAAATAAACATGCCCAGAGCTTCTGGAGTATAAACAGCTCTGCAGCGTGTACAACACCTGTCTCTGAGACAGGCATTCTGGGAGGGACACTGGCCCTCAGCAGTCTCCAGGTCAGGAGGGGATGAAGCGGTTCTGGGCAGGGCTGTGCCAGGAGCCATGCTAACAACTCGGCGGTACAGATTATCACCTTTCAGTGCCCGGAAAAGTTCCTGAAAACTATGTAATTTATTTGCATGTCTGTACCTCCGGGGAAGCAGCACATCCTGCCCCGTGACTTGGCCCTGGCCGCAGCCAACAGCTACAAAGGCAAGAGGAAAAAAACAACAACAAGAAAACAGAAGCCAAGTTATGCAGCAGAGGGGGAATAAAAATATTTCCCTGGTCGCGGCGGGTGACCGGCAGAAACCCCGAAAGGCACTGTAAGTACAATGTCATGCAGCTCGGACAAACAGCCTGGCCTCGGCGCTCCGAGGAGCCCGACGGCCGGCGGCAGCGCCCCAGGGACCAGGGACAGTGGCGGTGCCGATGGGACGGGCCAGCACTCCCAGTCCTGCAGCCTGGGGACATAAACAGGACGCCCCACCTCGGGCTGATACCGATCAGCTGGACAGGGCAGAAGAGGGAAGGGGCCGGCCCCCGCTGCACCCCGGTCACCTCTGAAATGACAAAGCACTACTGCAAATGACAAAATACAAGCAATTCTGCAAAGAGCTTTGAGACCGCAGGACTAGAAGACGAAACAATCCCCAAGACTTCTGCCGCAGACTGCAGTGGGCTCTGCTCCCTCGCAGTATCTAACACACTAAAAGCGATAACGACTGAATTCTTCTGAGCAAAAAAGCACTTTTAATTGGATAATGGCCACTGAGCATCAGTAGCTGGATTGCCTTAAGCCTGAAGGAAACCATGAGAATTTTTTTTCTACCCACAGAACTATTATGAAGCTGACAAGGTCCTGCTCTCTGCAATTCCCAATAATTTTACTGCCTGCACTACAAGATTTATGACAACTTTGTCTGACATTCACGGGGCAGACAGGTATTGTTACATGCCGACATAACCCAGGTAGCAGCCACAGATTGTTCTCCACAAATGACTTAACTCCAGTCAGCTTTGGAAAACTCCCAGATTTTGTATAGGGAAACACTAAATAAATGGGAATTGTTTTAAATTTCAGTTTCCCTTTCCACCCTCAGGGAAACCCAACATATGCCAGCAAACAGGGATCGCTGCTTATTCTGTATTCAAAGAACAGACAAGCCGAAATCCTTAGAAATCCTTGAATACCTGGCAGATGATGACATACACTGAGGCCATACCATACCTGTCATTTAAACCCTCTGTGACTGGGAAAAAATCAAATACACAGCAGTTATACTAGCCAGGAGCAAAGGAGAAGTGACCAGCTGGCACCCTCATTCTTCTCCTTCCAGGACTCTGATTTGTCTGGCTGTGCAGGGTCTCTTTTTTTTCCTCTGTGTAACATCCAAAATAGAGAGAAATAAAATAGAACTAAAATAGCAACAGTACAAGAGAAAACACCATCAGGAGTTCCTGTTCACAAGGCTATCCTGGCATTCATCTGGGGCTGTTGACATATTTAATAGCCACCCAATCTCTGCCAGCTGGATGCCAGCTTCGAACTCGTATCCACAACTGTGATAACTTCTTGCTTCGTGTTACAATTTCTGCGCTGTTATTTTTTCTGCAGGGTGAGTCAGCAGCTTAGCTGATTCTCATGAACAGCTATCTGAAGGCATCCTGAAAAATATACCTACATGAGTAATCTCTGAGTTCCCTCACCTAGGCAAGAAAGGATTTTGCTTTCATATTATGTTAAGGATGAGGTTTTTCTATGAATGCCTTGCAATAAAGAAAACCTATTGCTTTGTTGTCAAAGGACTGTGAATGTTACCATGCTTTTAGTATAGTTTCTGAAACGTTACAAATTTTAATTATCTGTAGTCCATGCAGTTTTCCCAATC
Source organism: Empidonax traillii (assembly GCF_003031625.1). Taxonomy (NCBI): domain Eukaryota; kingdom Metazoa; phylum Chordata; class Aves; order Passeriformes; family Tyrannidae; genus Empidonax; species Empidonax traillii. Next base: position 41,657 of record NW_020955403.1, on the reverse strand, counting down.
CCTCCTTCCCAGCTGGTGCAGAACTGTACCCAGCTCGTGGGTGGATGCTGGTGCTGGGTTATACTGAGTGCTGTCCAAAGGAGTTTTCCCCTAGAAGACAGCAGTGTCTGAGGGCTCCAGGTGTCACTGAAAACTGGGAAATAAACTCTCCAACCAGTTTGTTAGCTTAGAAAGCCGACAGTACTTTATTCAGCATTGAGGTACATGGGGGATCACTCCACCTGACACGTACACACCCTTTAAAAATTTATCACTACTTATACATTTCAGCAGGTAAATTCATGTTCATTGGCTATAAATGACATAATTCTTTTTATTAATTAACATTCTATCTTCCATTATCGATTTCTCGCTTCTCATGCTAATTAGTCCACATTTTTAATCTTTTTATTTTCTTTTTCCCAGATAGTGTTTCAGCACAATTGCTGATTTGTCTTTGTTAGTTTCTTCCTTATCTTGTGAGTCCTACCAAATGTCCTTGTCGCCCATAAATTCTGCATTCTTTGTGTCCATCGTCAGCGGTACATCCTTCTTTCCAAGCCACGTTAGCTTCCTCCCCCGAGTCTGAGATCACTGAAGCACTCCTAGCCCTAAACTTCAGTTTGTTTTTCTAACACATGGACATCACTTACAGCTTGCTTGTTAAGTACTATCTGTTTCATGGATTAAATCTCCCTTCTTGTTGATTAGGTCCCAGCATTTTCCCCCACTGTTGCATAGACTCCTCTTTAAAGAAATTTCGGTAACAAATCCTGCTTTTGAGACTATAATATAATTTCTTTAAAGGCTCATATCCACTTATTATATAGATCTAGTCTACACAATGGTAAGCACCGTATTGTAACCCAGTCTCTGTATGGGTGGGTATGGATGGGAGGCGATGTCCAGTGTTGTGCGTGCTACCAGCACAACCTGTCTGTGGAGAGAAGACACTTTCCTGGGTTTGTATGTATTCTGTTTGACTCTGATCCCCTCTGATCTGGATATTGCCTTTGCTTTCTGTCTCTGATATGGTCACCCATATAGTATTTCATATGGGCTCGCCTTTTCCTTGGATGTAGGTCTAATCCACACCCTGAGTAAGGCTGAAGCAAGAGCATCTTGAAATATGATTCCTGGCACATCTTGCTAATTTGTCTCTTTATACTTTGATTCATTCTTTCTACTTTTCCACTTAGCTGAAGTCTCCATGGAATGTGCAAGTCCCATTTCACCCCTAAGGTTTTAGATGGACTTCGCACTATTTCAGCGATGAAATGTAAATCTCCGTCTGATGATTCCCACTGGCACTCCAAACCTTGGAGTAATTTCCTTTAACAAAATCTTTACCACTTCTCTAACTTTGTTGATGTGACAAGAAAAAGCTTCTGGCCACCTTGAAAAAGTGTCTACCAGTACCAACAAGTACCTGTACCTGTTTTGCCATGGAAGCTCTGCAAAGTTTATTTGCCAGTAGTCTCCTAGACAATTTCCTTTCTTAAGTCCCAGGTGTAGGCTGTCTAACTTGATATGCATTGTTCTTTAAATAGGCTTGGGAATTTTTAAAAAGCTTTTCATGATACCAGTTATTCATATGCTCAAAACTTGAGGCTTCGATGGCTCTACCATAGACTCTATTCCCCAATGAGTACTCTGCAATTTTCCTCATAAGGTGTTGAGGAATTATTATCTGTTTGCTGGGTGTAATCCACCATCCTTCAGGACTATTTTCAGCATCTGACAATTTTGCCAAGGCTCACTTTCAGCCTGATAATAGGCAGCCTCTTTGTCCAAATACCAATATTCCTCGGGTAAAACTAATAGGATGTCCCTAAAGGTGGCCTCCTTGGCCACTTTGTCAGCCATGTGATTTCCAGTATTTCATGGGGTCTCTCCAAACTGATGAGCTTTACAATGTACTACTGCCACCTTTCAAGATAGCCGCACCGCCTCTAACAATCTCAGTATTATTTGTCCATGTTTCATGGGGGATCCCTGGGAGGTTAACAGCCCTCTCCCTTTCTAAATGGCTCCATGGGCATGGACCACTGCAAAAGCACATTTCCTGTCTGTCCACATGTTTACAGTCTTATCCTGTGAGAGCTCTTACACTCTCATCAGTGCAATCAGTTCTGCTTTCTGAGCTGATGTGTTGGGGGTTAGAGCTTTGGCTTCTGTGATCTCATGCTGAGTTACCAGTGCATACCCTGTTTTTCAGATTCCATTTTTCACAAAGCTCCTCCTGTCCATGAAGAATTCCCAATCCACGTCTTCCAGAGGAGTGTCCTGTAGGTTGTCTCGACTGGAGTACACCTGTTCGATGGTCTGCAAACAATCATGGGCTAGTTCGCCTCGTTCCAGGTCAGCTGTTAAGAACACTGCTGGATTCAGAAGATTAGTTGCTTTTAACTCCACACCATCTTGTTCTAAAAGTACTGCCTGGTATTTTAACATCCTGCTTGGTGATAACCAGTGTCCTCTTTTTTGTTCCAAAACCTCTGTAACTGTATGGGGCACAAAAACAGTAAATTGCTGTCCCAAGGGTAATTTTCTGGCTTCCGGGTTGAGGAGGGCTATTGCTGCTACTGCCCTAAGGTAGGATAGCCATCCTTTGCTGATATCATCAAGTTGTTTAGAAAAGTATGCAACAGGTTTCTCCCAGGACCTCAGTCATTGTGTCAATACCCCCAGTGCCAAATGAGACCTTTCATCCGCAAACAGTTCGAAGTGTTTTTCCAAGTCTAGTAGTCCCAATGCAGGAGCAGTCATTAAGGCATGTTTCAATTCCTGAAAGGCTTTTCTGCTTTCAGGAGCCCAGATGAGGGCTTGGTCCTTTCCATTAGTTGCCTCATACAGAGGTTTAGCAATCAACCTGATGTTGAAAATCCAGCCATTTCCAGAAATGCTTTCAGTTCTCTTTTAGAAAGGGACTCAGGAGTTTGACAGACAGCCTCTTTTCTTTCCTGGCCCAGACTCCTTTGTCCTTTTGAAATAGTAAATCTTCTAAAGTGCAAGTACCCTTCTGATTACAAGGTAAAGACTTTTCATGTACCAGTGAACCTGAGCGGGCCCAGGCCTATGCTGTGCTGTGGGATCAACTCAGCCAGCTTTTTAAAGAAATAGAACCTTTTCAGTAACACAGGGAGACCAGAGCTTGGGGGAGTAGTGCTGTCTGTTTTGTCTTGCTTGGAGGATTTTGATTTCCTTCCCTGGAATTTCTCAGCAATGGCAAAGGGCTGGACCTTCATGACCAGCAGTACTTGCATGGTAAGACCACAAGAAGTCTCTCTTGGCCCAGTCCTGACACAGATTTTGCAGCCCACCCTCTCCCCCAGCATCTTCCACCAAGCAGCAGACACCACAAGGACAGAGGCAGAACCCATCCTCTGGTTGCAGGAACCCAGGTCTCAGGGACCCTGTGTGCTAGCACCCAGCCTGCTGGGGACAGCTTAGCTGCCATTAAGCAAGCCTGCTGAGAACCAGTAATATATGAAATGTCAAACTCTACAGTTTGAATCCACCCCCTTTCCCATACCTGGAAATGTGCAAGGCCAGGTTGGATGGGGCTTTGAGAAATCTGGTCTAGTGAAAGGTGTCCCTGCTCACGGCAGAGGGCTTGGAACTAGACGATCTTTAAGGTCCCTTCCAACCCAAACCATTATGTAATTCTGTTCTCCAGAACACATGAAAGATGTGACAAAACATAGGTGTGAATTTGGAGTCTACCACAGGCCACTTCTTGTAGCTTGGGGCAGGGGGATCCCTTGTTGAAAACGAAGAGGTCAGAGAGCCAGCAAGGGTGACCTATTGCAAACCAGAGGTGCCACAGGTCTCACTGCAACCAACTGGGTTTATTCTAATGACTCACAAGCTGCTAAGCACTGAGCTCCATTTCAGTTCTCTCCCTGCTGCTCACTGATTAAACACTATTTTAATAATAATGAGCTATTAAGGTTTCTGACTCATCCTTTCTCTTCCAGTTAAGGAAATGGTCAATTGGCCAATTACCTTAAGCATCACAAAACTCAAAAGCAGAGATTACTGTTAGGGGATCCACTGTTCTGCCAGTTTTAAACTGAGAAACAACCTTCAGGTATCAGTTTCCAGCCAACACATTTGTATGTGTTATAATTAGATATTGGTCTTATTGCTGCTCAGGTTTGCAGTTATGGTGCTTTCCACTGCAAACCCACTCAAGTTGTGTAACTTGGCCAAGGATTCCAACCTTTTCTCATCCATGAAAAACAATTTAATTTACTTTTGAGAAAGCCTCTGTGTGCTTTTTTTTTCCCTTTATGGTGTCATGCAAACATGATAACTTTATTAAGATGAGAGGGAAATAACAATGACCTATTGCAGCATATACTGGGAAGGAATTTTTTTTAAAATACAAGTAGTACACAATAAGATCCATTTTGACTCTTATCACGTTATGTGACAAGAGAGTGAACAAACAGAGATAGCTACCCTGCTGAGCAAACAGACACAAAATAAAACAGTTAATAAAATTTTTCCTTGACTTTGCCTCCCTCACATTCACAGCCTTGGAGCCCTCCGGTATCTTTAGCTGACTCTGACTGGTATAACAGTAAACTGCAGGTCCCTGTGCCCTGCCTATCCCTTCAACACTCACTGCCCCGGGAAGGTTCTTCCTGGCACTGGTTGCTGTCACATCCTTCTCATGAGACCAGCACAGTGGGCCATGAGAGCTGGTTATTGCCCACATTCACAGCGTGTTTTAGGGCATCCTTGCATGGGCAGCAGCTGTGCTGGGGGAACATCCCTGCAGGCAGCAGGGGCTGCTGGCTGCCATGGTTCTCATGCCATGCATGGGCATTGCGAGCTTCTCAGAAGAGAGCATCTAAAAATATCTTCTTAAAATAGAAGTGGCAAACATTGTTTGGTAGGAGGGAGGAACCTACAGGAAGACATCAAACATGGCAAAATCCTGGAAGTGGGCAAAAAAGACAACCACCCAAAATAAAAATAGCCACCTCTAATACACTAGCAGGCACTCAAGGGTTTGAACACTTAAAAGAGCTGAATACCTGTATGTCTTGTTTTGTTTCCCAATACAAATCATCCAGTCACATTACAAAAAAGCTTGCAGTCCATGTTTAGCAAGCACTGTCATTGGCAGGTATGGAAATATAAGTAGGAGAATTCCTGAGGATCAGTTCCAGCACAGGTGCCCAAAGACTTGCCTTTTTTCAGCTATACCTCTTGGTTTAGTAAGAAGTGTCACTCCTTGATGAGCACCTTCTTTCACTTCTTCCCCAAGACCATCACAGACACAACGCTGTCCTGAAAGCACTCCAAACCACAGCTCCCTGAAGACAAAAATGTTTTTGCCCCCACCAACACCTGACCCCACCTGGACCAGGGTCTGGCTCCTGCCCGCAGCCAGCCGGGCGCCAGCTGGGAGCAGTGCCCATGTTGGGAACAGCTGCCTGGCTGGCACCTGGCCAGCCTTGCTCCCAGGCAGCCGAGGGCAGAGTTCAGTTCCTCGGGTTGAGTGCTGCACCAAAGGTCTGCAGGGCAAATTGCACTGCAATACCTAGCGCTCTGCAGGAGGCATGGATGTGCGGCCGTGGGCCTGCAATTTACATTTAAAGAATTAATAAAAATTCCAGGAGTTTATAACCTTGACTTTTTTTATCACCCCCTGGCTTGTTTCTTTTTCCCCTTTTAACCAAACAAACCCATACAAATTAGTATTTGAAAGGATGAAATTAGCAAGCTGCTCCTGCAGCTACGCGGTTGTGCTGCCACCCAGTCTCCCAACGGGGGGAAATCATCAAAAAAGAACAAAGAAAAGAATTTGCTGCCTCATATTAATGACTGTTGTTTGAGGACAGCATTTGTATTTTAAATGAATGGCTTGCTGAGGACAAAGAGGTCAGAACTGCATTTTATAGTAGCGATAGAATAGCAGGAGGACAGAAGAAAGGCGAAAGCTCAGAGCAGACAGGCGGAACAACACGCTCTGCTTGCTGGCAAGGCTGGGATCAGCGCCCAGCCACAATGAGGCCACACGTTCTGGAGTCAAAATACGGGCACGGTGCTGCAAGGTGGTGAGGACAGCGGTGGGAGAGGAGAACACATCCCAGCCAAGTCAGTGAGATCTGTGGCACACAGCATGGTTTGGGAACGATTAGCTCAGCCCTGAGATTCCCCCCAGAATCCTTCCCTTCCGCAAAGCAATATGGACCCACCTCCTTGCAAATGGAAATTTTTTTCATCAGCTCTGATGCCTTGATTGTGCATTGTCCCTCAAGATGCTGCCTGTGGACACGCAACAAGACCCTGCCAACATCCAGCAAGAAATCCTGTGCCTACATGTTGAGCTCAGCTATCTGGGAATGTGCCCTTTGCTACCTTAAAATCTTCAAATTGCCTGAAGTTAAATCTAAATCGAGAAACCCAAATGAAACCTGATGTTGATTCGAGTTATACTGCAAAGCTCCTGCCCTTACCCATAGATACTGAACACCACCTTCCTGAGAGCTCTGCTTGATTGGCTCATTGAGGCTTCAGGATAAAGATGAGCCAGTATGGGACTATCTTAACCAGTAATATGCAATAAGAATGCAATGGTCACACCACAGCTGATGACAAAGTAGCCAGAAAGGAAAGCCAAAGTCTCCAAAGCCACCCTGGGAAGCCTGAGATGGACACCCCACTGGTGTATTAGCTGAGCAGCCATCTTACAGCCAACGTCTGCAAAGCTGTTGAGAGCAGTAAGAAGTTCCTCCAATTGCAAGGTCTGGTGCCACTAACCTCTCCTGGTGTGAAGCAGCCCACAGTCCCCCTGGGTCACAGGAACTAACTGGATCCCCACAGGCTGTGTCTGGGAGGTATGGCTCCATGCCAAGGTGCCAGACCCCTGGGTGAGAGGTGCCACACTTGGCACCCACAGGACACCTACCCTTCTTTTGGCCAGGAACATCCCCAACCTCATAAGGATCCTCCTTGCTGCTTTGAACTGTGACACTGTGTCTGTGCAGCTCTAGTGAGGACCAGGCTAACACTGAAATCGTGCTGGTAAGCCACCAGAGAGAGGGCATAATCTGGTGCCTTGCCCCCACCGCTCTTTCCATTTCCAGAGATTTCATTCCTGGCACTCTACAGTGCCTTCTCCTCCTCCTTCTTGGGCTTTTTTCCACTGCTGCCATCACCTCCCGCTCACTGCACAGCTCCTGGCTGCTTTACCAGGTGTCCACAGTAGCCAGACAGGTGAAGGTTTGCACCCATTTAGGGCCTTTCTCAGAAAACAGATGAACCTCTGACGGCTCAACCTCACTGCAACTCTGACTCCAGGGCAAAGCTTTTGAGGAAAAAGTAGGGTATGTTAAAGCTGAGTGACTGTTGAACTCTCTTATTGACTATAATAGGACAGTGAATAACTTTTCATTAAGTGCATGTTTCTGCCAGTGTAGCAAGTCCTTACCTGCAATCGTGTGTGAAGCACAAATGGCCTAAAGACATCCCACCTGAAGGAAAAATTCCAGGCCCTTCAATAATGTATTAACATTTTTAGCATACATTCAAAATGTTTAGCACATTTTAAAAAATGGAAAAACATGTGTTCTGGTCTCTGCAGCCTTGGTAATCCCTAGGAGACAAGAAGGAAGGCTGCAGCTTTCCAGCAGTGACTTCCCAGCATGCATCCTTTTTTGAAATGTTCAAGACAGGACAGAAATCAGAAAATGAGCTGGGAAACAAGGATGGCTGAGCAAAAGAAGGCACCTTTTGAACCAGAGTAGTTCTGAATGTGTTCCTGGAAAGAGTGACTGTAAATCTGTGAGCCAGATAAAACTGGTCCTCTGCCACCCTGACCCCCTCACCCCAGTGCTTCTGCTACAGCTGAATTACCCAACAGCTCAGAGATGCCTGAGAATCACTCTTGGCCTTTCTCCAGGCACTTCGGCTATGAAAAGAAACAGCTAAAAAAGTGCGCCTTTAAATAGGTTTTCCCGTGGTGCAGGTTAGTCCTTGTGCTGAGTAGAGCTGGCAAATAACACTGTTCCAGGCAGGGTGGGGCGGGAAAAAGTGTTATTTCAGGAACCCTCGCTAGGACTGGCAGGCTGTTAATAGGGTTCTTTTGGCTGTGGGGGAGTTGGAGGGAAAGGGGGGCTGGGGTTGGACAAGGTGCAGAAGCAGGAAAGGTGACAGTGCTTTACTGATTAGTCCTCCTCTGGTGGCACCCAAAGTGCTGTGCAGAGCCCTGGCGTAGCGACAGAGCCCTGGTCCATAGCGACAGTGGCTGAGCTTGACTGGGGCGCCTTGCTCTGGGCCTCTGCATGGACCAGCACTGGCTGTGTGGAGCACCAAATGCACCTGCAAGAGCAGCTCGGAGGCTGTCACAGCTTCATCAGCATTTGCTGGATGTCTCCAGGTGCTGGGGTGGGCTGGTGAGAGCTAGCCATGACCCTTGGGCAGGGCTTCCACATCTCTTCCAGCTGCTGGAGCACCCCCAAGAATAGGGGCACGCTGTCACACAGGGCTCCTCTCCTCCCCCAGCTCTGCCACAGGCTTCTGGAGACAAAACAGCTATTTTAGCCTTGATTTTTCAATTCTTCTTATCTTAAAAAAAACAGTTTCTGGCTTACAGGTATCAACAGGAGAAAGGGCATGGATACAGCAAAACCATTTCAGTAACACAACCTTTAAAGATGATTTATGTCTTTTGCCTTTTTCTTGTGCTTTTACCAACATTTCACCAACTTACAGCTCAAAAGTCTGTCTGTAACATCTGGAAATATTCTGCATAAACTGTGCCTAAGTTTGGCAAAACCAATTTGCCTGGCAAAACAAGAGACTAGAAGCAGGAATTCTTGAAAAAATGCTAATAATGATTCAAAATATTTTCACTTAGCTGGGAAATCTTTCTGCTTAAAATAGAACAGGCAGGAAGATGACAGAGAATTTTTCTACCAGTCCCTGAGGCACAGGACACAAGCAAATTTTGTTCCATTTTGGGATGGCTTAGAAAACCCTCTCAGGCCACTAGGGTAGGTGATTTTTCCATTTTGTGGAAGGGAAAATACCAAGATTACCGGTCTCTGGTTACACTGTCAGCCTCTGTACTGCCATGGAGATGGAGACAGAGAATTTGCATCCATTTTCCTTCACATTGCATTAATGTGAATGAAACACATTCGCAGTGTGTAAATAGCAGACTTAGTACTGCAGCTCTGCTTGCATGAATAAGTCTTTTGAGCTCCTCTGCCCTTTCTGCCCCACGGCTGCATAGATAAATAAAGAAAAGGCCTTATTATATTTGCAGTGGCTAAAATTAAAGGTCTATGCTAAACCAAGTAAACCAAGTCTTCACACCTGTCCCCTATCGCTTGCTGCTCCTTAAACCCCTTTGCTTAGGTGGGAGAACACTATTCTGGGAGGATGTTAAAGCTGGAGCTGTGGTTTCATACTGACAATGGTGGGGTCTTTGCCAGATACAAAGCCCATACACAGCTGATGTGCTGCAGCCCCCATGTTTGTATAAATAGACAGAGAATGCTTTATCCAGAGGTTTTTTTTTATAGTCTCTGAAATGTTGTTAAAAGGGAGAAAGAATCTGTGACAAATTTTCAGACCTGAAAGCCCATCTGTTTTTGGGATATAATCGCCTGGGGGAGTAATCCTGGAAGAGGATGAACCAGTCGCCCCTTGTCGATTATGTATCCATCCCATTCATTCATGCATGCATCATTTCAGGTGATGGCTGCCATATTTTTGGAAAGAAAAGAAAGAAAGGAGAGGGAGAGGAAAGACTACTCTGCCCCAGCACCACATCCCACATGTCACGAAGCTCAATTTTGCCCTTCACGTGCATCTCCATTCCCCGCAAGGTATCATCCCTGTCTTGTCCACAGCCAACTCAGACACTGCACTGCACTTTCCCCATTTTCCCAGAACCCTCCTATCTCCTGCAGCATGTCAGAGCAATCCTCCACTTCAAATCTTCCCACTTCTCCTCCCAGAGGTCCTCCTTCGCTCCCCCTTGTTCCCCAAGCCCCATCAGTCCTCCTGCCCTCTCTCCCAGTCTTGCTCCCGGACATTTGTGGATCATGGCTGTTGTCCCCTCACTTCCTTGTTATCCCCTAATGCTCTTCCTGCCATGGTTGGTGGAGTCAGCTGGCCTGTCCCTTGGTGGGCTCACACTATATCCTATATCAGTGTGTGAAATCACAGTCTACGGCACCATGCACCTTCCAGGCAGCTCCACATGGTCTCACCTAAGTGGAGTTGAAGTTTCCAGGGGATGCAGAACTAGAGCTGGGACATTGTAAGTCCTTAATTGCTAACACCTATGTACATGAGGGACCTTTCCTCTCACTTATCCTGACCTCCCTGCTACTGCCTGGATTCCTTTGTGCTATACCAGGCGTTTCCTTGGGAAGTGCTTTCCTTGAAGGAGTGGGAGAAATTGCAGGGCCTGGACTTGCAACCCTGTGTTCTCAGTCATTTATGGTGTTTAGGAGTCAAAATTTGGGGCTGAAGGGCACGGTGGAGAAGGTGCTGAGAATGAGTAAGATGAATATCTTCAGCATCTCTTGGAAGTTCTCACAGAAACATGCAGCTTTGCTGGGATGCTTCAAATGCCACTCTTCAAAGAGAGAAATCTAATGGCCAAAACAAGCTTTTGATGTTTTCTGTAGAAGGCCAGCCAGTGCCACCCCTGGGTAGCAATCAGTGTCTTTCTCTCCTTAATGCTCGTCCTGGTGCCTTTCAGCTTACTGCCTGCTCCCAGCAAATCCTCCCACCTGGAAAACCTTTGGATTTGCAAACTCAGAGCAACTACTACTTACTGTTCACATCTGACTCATATCACATTCTCCTCACAGAAACAGTCATGTGGCCACAAGCTTTGCTGTGTCTTCAAGAGCTCAGGTCCCCATCAGGACCAGGGCATGCAGCACAAAATAAATTCAGCCCATTTTTTATATCATTCCAGTAATTCTTCAAGGGATGAGATTGTCTCAGTGTGCGGGCAGCCACAGAGCCAGCACTAATGCAGGACTTCATCCTTTCCACACTTTCTGTCCTTGCAGCAGAAATATTCCTGCTGTGCTAATAGGATTAAAAAGATGAGTATCCAGGCACTAAGAATTAAGAGTTTCAGTTCAAAACGCTTTCGAGTTTTCTTTTGAAATGGCTGTGTAAACTCATGAATGATTAGCATATAGAGATCAAAACTTCCACATTAGTAGACACAAAAATGGACTTGGCACTTTTTCTTGAACTAAAATGTTATGAATGTACTGGACTTTATTTGTAGGCCAAGGCATTATCATAACAGAACATAAACTTTTAGGGCAGACAGTTATCTGGCATAATAATTCTGTCTTTACTCATTAACAAACATCAGTAAATGTGTGCTGTAAACACTAATATTGGGAAGTGTCGGGTACAGTGGCTTCTTTGTGAATGAACAGTCTTTCTCTGAGAACTGGACCACCGGTAATTAATTATCTCAATGTCTTTGATCTATTTACTTTGCACATATTTCATCTGTTTTGGTTTGTTACTTGCATTTCAATGACCTCTCACATTACGGAGCAATTCCTTCTGTTGGGAAAATTGCCTTTCCCTTTCCCATGGGAGCACAGCAGTGGACTAACTGCTCCTCAGAGATGACAGGTCCATTTTTTACTTCTGTGAGCATGACTGCACTGATTTAAGAAATCTGTCTGTATACAGCTGAGGAGTTCACTTTGCTCCTATGAAGCCTATCTGTGTGTTTATAGCAAACTGCAAACTCTCTTCGGTATGTAAAGCTATTTGCCTGTTACCTCAGTTTTAAAGTAAAATGTAGACAGAAATGACAAAGGATCACTTTCACTAAAGATCTGTCTCCTACTCATAAATGGAAGATCATCTCTATTTCTAACTGCTAGTTAAACACTTCATTGTATTTAACACAGTACTTATAGTAACATGGAGTGTGTATTGATTCATTGATTGACCTCAAATTTTCCCCAAAACAACTTTATTAAGTATTATATGTTGTGAACGTGAGCTCAAAATAAAAAATAAAAGGATTGCTCTTCCCCCACCCCTCCCCCTCCAGGACAGACAATAAACCCATGCTAATAGCATGGGGGTCAAATATGCCATTCTTTTATCTCCATAGTCCCCCTCCAAAAACCCTTGAAATCCATGCAGGGACCTTTTTTCAGATTGGGGTTGGAACATTTTGGGAAGTTCCCAATTCTTTCCTCCCACAGGCAGTTATTTCTGAGTATCTGGTGTTTTATTTTTAACAATTTTTGGTATTGCATTATATGTGATAGTAAAAGTGGAGTTGAGGAGGGACCAGCAATATTTATGTGTTTTTGGTTTCCACTGCTGAAGCATGACATTGAAAAATGCACAGCAAACAACCTTTAACTGGAAATATTAAAATCAAATCAGAGTTAATTTTTCATCCAAAAGCTATGGCAGTCCAGTCATAGCTTGCTATAACCCTGCCCATTCCCATACAAATCAGTACTTCATTTCAGACAAAATTAGCTTTAGGTTGACCTATGCTGAAGAGATTTTGCTCAAGACAAGAAGCTAAGGGCTTACTACCAGAAGACAAGTTCTGCCAACTCATCATTGCAGGAGAGGGACAGCAGGGCTCTGCTGAACACTCAGGAGTGCAGGGTCAGTGAGCATAGGGAGCAGTGTGTCTCACAAATGTGCATGTCCTGTGCAGGGAACACCACGGAGCTTCACTCTCCCCATGCCAGAGCAAAGAGGGACTTATCACCAAACACGGGTAAAATAACACAAACTGTGAATCAGCAGCTCAAACTAGAATCAGCCTGACATGGAGCTCCCTTCTAATTTTCACAATGTGTGAAGCCAGATTTTGCTGCCCCAGCAGCTGACCTATACTGGAGAGACTGAGAATACAAGTTTTCATCACCTCACCTAATTGCTGCAGGAGAGGGACAGCAGGCTCTCCGAGGACACTGGAGCACAAATCACATCCTACATCTGGAGGCCAGGGAATTCAGCCTCCTGCCCTTGAGCACTGCTGTGGTTTGAGTGTAGCCTGCTTCTGTGCTCCAGCACCACACTGTCACCAGCCACCTCTGGTGTTTGTCTCCATTCATGCTGCTTCTTGCAAGAGAGGTCAAGATTGATAGGTTTTGCCTTCCAAAGTGATATTAAGGCATAAACAGCATACGCTCTACCTTGGGGTTTTTTTTATTGACTGAACACCTGCCCCTGAGCTGCACTATGAAGCAAATGTATTTGTCTGAACTAACAAAAGTGTAAAATGTATTGGACAAAGAGGACAGCGAAAGAACGTTTTCACAAAAAGGTTTTGGGCTTTCTTTGAGCCACCATGATGCCCAAGAAGAGGAGAGAAGAAGAGGTAGCATCCCACCAGCTCTCCCAGCTCTGAGAAGAGCTAGGGACCTGAAGCTCTGGGAAGAGCTTCTGGACCTGAAGCTTGCAGCCAGCTTTGTGGTTGTCCTATCTATCACTGCCCCACCATTCCCTCAGCAGCACCTTGCAAGGCAGCAGCCTCTGTGACTCTAATTCTCTTTTCTTCTACCTTTTGTGCCAGGGGTCACCAGGGGGTGTATTATATATCTGACATGGAAGAGCAGTGTTGGCAGCATTTTAAGGCACTCTGCAAGAGGAAGTCATTAAACAACACTGTGGGAAGTATTCTGCATCCATTCATCAGTGGCTTATGCCTAGGGAGCCCCCGGTGGTCCAGGGGAAAATACACTGCACTGTCACTGCAGAGACCCGGATTTGATTCCCGGTCGGGGCCCCTCCCCGGGCAGATGGAGCTCGTTAGCCCATAAGGCAATCCATCTATGTCCTGAGGACCTCGCTGCCACCGTCCAAGCGTGCTTGGCCCCGGCAGATGAACCTCAGGATTAAAGGGTGGGCTCAGTTCCACGCACACTGTGTCTCACCTAAAAAACCCAATGCGCAGGCTGGAAGGTGGAAAGACCTTCCCCGGTTCTTCGTTCGTGAAGAGACTGGCCATTACCATTATGCTTAGGGGACAAAACTGCCTTGCCCAGCACCACAGAAAGATAAGTTGAGGCTTAAAGAGGATGAGATTTTGCCTTCCAGACCCCAGAAATCAGACTAGCAGCCAGCAACCTTTCAAAGTCCTGTTACACACTAGCGTTTTCAATATTAGAGATTATGTGCACTGGGAAAAACTCAGCAGCAACTAGGAGGGTCATGACTGCCAGTCCCCTTTTGGCAGGACCTAGCCTTCTCAGTAGCAAGACACGAGAGCTCCTTATAAAAGCCTCTGTGAAGATGGCACAGTGTCCCATCCCTGCCTTGTAGTCACTCTGCCCTTTCACCGTGAGCATATGTTGCCACAATCTACTTCCCACATAGACCATGCATTTTTTCCACTGAAGGGAAAATTCAAAGCCTATGTTCCTAGCAGGATAATACAACTGTGCAAAGAGGAAATCTCATCCCTATGACTTCTGAGTTCAGGATTCAGACAACATTTTATGTCTCTTCCAGGAAAACAGGGATTTGTGTTTCTTGTAAATGTTCCCCTTTTACACTCATACTATGTCACAAATTGCAAAAATCCCTTCTAAAGTTTAATGCAAGACTTCAGTTTGAAACAAGTCATTAATTCCTATGAATCTTCCTTCTTTTCTTTTTTTTTTTTTTTTTTTTTTTTTTTTTTTTTTTTTTTTTTTTTTTTTTTTTTTTTTTTTTTTTTTTTTTTTTTTTTTTTTTTTTTAATAAGAAAATCTCAGGTCCTTGTAAGATAACTGACCCATGTGGTTATCTCAGACTGCCCTCTTATGGCAAACTTTTTAACTGGAGGTTTTCTTAAACTTTTCAAAGGTTTTGCAAGTTCAGTTACCTAAAAGCCTAGTCTTAAAAATTACTGACTGAGAGAGAAGTCATGACTGCCTGGTTAATTTTTATCCCATAGAGGCCCTGTCACTGATTCATCTCACCATGCCCAAGCACTGCCAACCCCTTTGTCAACAGCTGGGCCCCCACCTGGTACCCTTGTGTTCACCCATTCATCCTCCTGTGGCAGAAGTATGCCCAGCTGGTGGTGTGTGTGTTTGGGAAGTTTTCTAACATGCTCATGCATGTACACACACATACATAC